>NC_042622.1:7830100-8095239 GCF_901001135.1 Rhinatrema bivittatum
TGTGATGTCACTCAGCACAAGATAGAATTTAGAAACCCAGAAACATGACAGCAGAAAAAGCCTCATCACCCATGCAATCGGCACATCCGCCCAATCAATGCAGCATTACAATTCCCAGCACTGCCACAGAGATCCCCTGCATTTATCGGATCCTGGGAGGCCGCTCCCTCTCTCTAAGGAAATATTTCCCAAGATTACTCCTGAGCCTTCCCCCCTTCACCCTCATCCCATCGCCCCTTGTTCTAGAGCCTCCTTTCCATTGAAAGTGGGCACCTCCTGGGCAGGGATACCTTGGAGGTATTTAAAGGTCTCTATCATATCTCCCCCCATCTCACCTTGCCTCTAGGATATTTGTTATTCTTGCACCCACTTTGAGGAACGCGCTACATGGTGAGATGAGGAGGAGTTGAACTCAAGTCTTTTGCTCCTGAGGCTGCCCTGCTTATTTCCCTGATATAAGTCGGTGTCAGTGCGCTCGGCTGGGCTCACTGTGTAACCCTGGCTGAATACATACGGCCGATACAGTAAAGTGTGCTCGGCAGGTCAATCCAGTAAAGTGCGGCCGCGTTTACCCCGCTCCTAACCCGCGTTCTACTCACTTTCCGGCCGCGTTAGCCCTTCCTGCGATCCACAATCCCCTTTAACCTACTTCTATCGCGTCCTTAAACCCCCGGGTAACCCATTCCGCCCGCGGCATGTATATTGCATGCAAACGAGCGAATTAGCTATTCCCTAGCATCCCGTAACCCGCGCCCCGACTATCGCTATCTTTCCCTGCCGTTTTGTCCCCGCGTTTAACCTGCTAACTTACCGCCTACCCTTACCCCTGCGTTAGAGGCAGGGGTAAGGGTAGGCGGCAAACTTTCCCCCAGCCCCCGCTCACCTGCCCCGGCCACGATCATGGGTGCTGGTCTCCGGGGCAGCCCCAGTCCTCTCCCCTCCTCCGAAGCAACAAAAGGGAAAAAAAGCAAAAAAGAAAAAAAAAGCGAAAAAAAAAGTTGCAAGAGAGAGAGGGGAGAGAGGACGGGTAAATCCTATGCTCGGGATTGCCAGTCCTCCCTCCCCTCCTCCCGAAGCAAGGCGCAGGGAGGGGGGAGAGAGGACTGGCAGTGTAAAGCGACGAAGCGACTTACTTTTTTTGCAGCCCCCCTCCGGAGACGGACATCGGCGAGGACGACCGGGCTCAGCTGCCCGCGAAGATGGACGCCTGCACGGGCAAAAGCGGCCCCTGTTCGTGCAATTGGGCCGCTCAAGGCGTGATGTCACGACGTTTGGCGTCACGGCATGTGACGTCACGTCTTGAGCGGCCCAATTGCACGAACAGGGGCCGCTTTCGCCTGTGCGATGCGTCTATCTTTGCGGGCAGCTGGAGGCAGGGGAGGGGAGCCGCGGTCGTCCTCGCCGATGTCCGTCTCCGGAGGGGGGCTGCAAAAAAAGTAAGTCGCTCCCGAAGCAAGGCTGCTTTTTGCGCCTTGCTTCGGGAGGGGGGGGGGGACTGGCAATCCCGAGCGTAGGATTGCCCGTCCTCTCTCCCCTCGCTCTTGCTACTTTTTTTTTTTCGCTTTTTTGATTTTTTTTTTTTTCGCTTTTTTCCGCTTTCGTTGCTTGCTCGGGAGGAGGGGAGGGGGGACTGGCAATCCCGAGCGTAGGATTGCCCAGTCCTCTCTCCCCCTCGCTCTTGCTACTTTTTTTTTTTTCGCTTTTTTCGCTTTTTTTGATTTTTTTTTTTCGCTTTTTTCCGCTTTCGTTGCTTGCTTCGGGAGGAGGGGAGGGGGGACTGGCAATCCCGAGCGTAGGATTGCCCATCCTCTCTCCCCTCGCTCTTGCTACTTTTTTTTTCGCTTTACACTGCCAGTCCCGTCTCCCCTCCTCCCGAAGCAAGGCTGCTTTTCGTGCCTTGCTTCGGGAGGAGGGGAGAGGGCTGACAATCCCGAGAGTCGGAGAACTGGCCACTTCATGGTACCTGTCATTTGAAATGACATTTGAAATGACAGATACCAGCGCACCCAGGTTACTGTACAGGCGCTGTATAGCGCTCTATACAGTAAAATGGGTTGCGCGGGCCTAACGCTTCATGGACGCTTCTTAGACGCAGCTTGCATTTGCAAGCTATTTACATACAGGATCGAGCGGTAGGTGAGCTGCATTGTGCGTGCGGCAACCGCGGGTGCGTCGGGCACTAACGCAGCTCTTCCTACACTCGTTACTGGATTGACCTGTGTGTAACATGCGGTTGGAAGCATGTTTTCCATGCATGTCCAGTACACTTTATACTGTAAGGGGTTTAGCATGTCAAAAATATGAGTGCTATCAGTTTGGGTGTGGTCACTTATGTGTGGTGTGTGTTTACGCGTGAGAAGGTTCCCCTGACTCTGCCTCCTCTCCCCAGCCTTCACTTCCTTTTTTTCTACAAATGCATATTAATGAGGCTATTAGTTATGCACTCAGGACAGTGACAAAAAAAATGAGCAGCCCGAAAAAGTGTACAGAAAAGCAGAACCAAAAATGTAAAAAAAAAAAGTTTTTTTTAAATATGTGCCGGCCGTTCAGGTTAGGAAACGAATGCTCAATTTAACTGGCCCCCGTTTTCTTAACCTGTGGCTGTCAGCGGACTCGGATCACCGACGTTCGTAAAATTGAGCGTGCGTTTCCTGAACCCGCTGACGGCCACCTCTCCTGGGTTTCCGTTATTAAGGAGGCGCTAGGGACACGCTATTGTCCCTAGCGCTTCCTTTTTAGTGCGACCCCTCATTTAAATACAGGATTGCGCGCCCAGGAGGGGTGGCTGGGTGCGCGTTGGGGAGAGCGGGCGTTCAACACGGAGAGCCCCTTCTCCCACGCTTCTTACTGTGTCGGCCATAGAGCTGAGAGGATGCTCTGTCTATCAGAACGTCTCAGCAGCAGGCCATAATGCTGGAAAGAGCAGGCAGAGAGTCTAAGAGGCCCATCGCAGCCCCCTGCTGGCAGGAGGTAGAACTGCCCAACAGGCAAATCTTTGGTTATTCACCCCTGCCCCCATATTATGGATTGTTTTATTAATGCACACATAGAGAATATACAGAGGCATGTAAAGACAGGAGCCTACATTGATATCTGACAGATGAAAAGGCCACTGACCCTGTGCCTGCAATGGTAAGGCCTCTCTGCTAAATGTCTGCAGTAACCTGAAAGTTGTGATTAGGGTAAGAGAGGGGGGGCAGAGATACAACACCTAGGACACTGACAGCTATTGCTCTGAAACCTGTTGGAGGAGAAACTGATGGCCACGCTCTTGCTTTGAGGATTCCCAGATGCAAAATGCTAAACCCTGAAAACTATCAGATAAGAACTTGGAAGCTCCCGACATCAAAACATGACTAGAGTCCTTCTCCATGTTTTCAGGTCACCATCCTTACCCTGCAGCCATGTAAATGTTGTTTTAACTGTAAACCAGAATCAAGGCCTGTGCCAATCCTCACTATATAAAACTTCTAAATAAATATTTCCTGGAATAAATGAAGGCCAGGTGAGGTCAGAAAAGATCTGGGAGCCGTACACAACACCCAGGCATGTAAGAGACCCCAGAGATGGCAGCACCCACAGATCTCCAGAGCCCTTCTGGCTAGGAACGTAAGCTTTCTCTCTTTATATGTATATTTGGGAATTCTCTGTAGCAGGGCTTCATTTGTAGATAAAAAGGAAGGGGAGGCTGGGAAGAGGAGGCGGAGTCAGGGGAACCTTCTCACGCGTAAACACACACACACATAAGTGACTACACCCAGGAGCAAAAGAAGCAGCGGGGCTGGCAGGCATTCCCCTCCTATCTCTTCATCCTATCCCATCCTATCCTATCCCATCCTATCCTATCCCATCCTATCCTATCCCATCCTATCCCATCCTATCCCAAAGAGCCTACCCTGACTCTTAAAACAGTTGTTATCATTATTCTAAGCACTTCGTTCCTTAGTCTTTTTCTTTCCAGCAATCTTTGCTTCCAAGTTTACCTCCCTTGTTGAATGTAACTTTGTTCTTCCTGTTACCTACGGTTTCGTTACAGTTCCCCCCTTTTTGATGTAAACCGACCTGATATGGTCCCTACCATGAAGGTCAGTATAGAAAAGTGTTAAATAAAAAATAAAATCCTCCTTCATGGCCTCCTCAAATGTCCATACCTGGGAACCTTTCACTTCCAGTCACCCTGAGATTACCATGGATTAGTAGGGGGGGGGGGGGGGGGGGGGGGCAACTGCACAGTGGGACCGGATGCTCACAAATGTGCTCTCATAAACTCTCACATGTTCTCTCACATTCTCTCATGTCCATTTACACCTTTACTTCTGCCATTCTCACACCAGCACAAACACACTCACTCATGTCTCTCCCTCTTCCATACACACATGCCCACTCACTTTCACACCCATGCTCTCTTGCACTCAGCTCTCTCCTACTCACCTACATACACTCTCAGATCTCTTCTTCCTACACAAATACACCCTCACTCACTCTCACAGAGACGCTCATTCATTCTCTCTCCTCCTTTCAAAACACACTAACAACAGCAGACTCTGACTTGGGCACCTGGAGGAGCAGCAGCCTCTTCCTTCGCCTCCTGTGCTGCGGATGTGGACGCTGCCTGTTTCTTACTCCTCGTTTGATGCACGGGCAGGAAATCACAATGTCGATTGGCCAAGGCAAACAGGATGGGGTGGGCAAGTGACTGGATACAGGAAACAGGCTGTGCAGGAGCAGGTGGTGTCACGAGGGAGCGAAGTTAAGAGTTAAAAAGGTCCGGAGATGGTAGAAATCACTGTCGAGTTCCTCCTTTTTCCAGCCGTGCGAGACCAGTGATGTTCCTTTCTTCTTTCTGGGTCCAAGCAGATTGGTTTTGCTGCAGCACCCGGAGATTTCCGGTATTGGCCCGGAGACATGGTAATTCTTTTAGCATTCTGGAGTCTCCGGGCTAAATCCGGAGAGTTCCCAGGTATGCAAATGGGCCAGGAAATTGCACAAAATCAAGGCCATGTGCCTGCTTCCATCTCAGGGTAAGCAGCTCTGCTTTTTCTGGGGGCTAGGTAGCTAGAACTGATTTACACCACCAGCTCTACCCTTCTTCAAGTCCTGGAAAAAAGGTGACAGAGCACCCTGAGTAACAGCACAAAACGGGGCGGAATTAGCATAAGCACGAAACCTGAGAGCTAGGCCAGGGTTAAAGGGTTGACAATTGGCACTACTGCTCATAAATTTCAAACCCCTTTTTGTGTCAGTATCACCCTCTTCACCCTCCTGCAGAAGAGGGAAGGGGCTGGATTGGTGAGCAGAGTGGCTCTTCCTTGCTCTGCCTGCTCCAGCTCACCACTTCTTCTCCTCTTCCCTGTAGGTTGCCTGAAAGGGAGGGGCTAGAGCAGAACACCCTGGCTGCTCTGCCTCTTAAATCTGAAAATAAGTGGCGGCACTGCGCTCTGGGCCATTCCCCCACAAATTAAGCCCTGTTCTGTAATAGTTGCTATTATCTGCAAGCAAGCATTTAGTGTTATTTGTACGCTAATAATAATGTTTTAGTATTAAGGGAAGCCCTGTCTGGATCTGTCCTTCCTGTCCTCAGCAGTCCTCCTTTGGAAGTATTGGCTCTGGGACTGGTCCTGCACCCTCTGGACCTCACACTGGCTGTATTTTCCCCTCCCATAATCTAGGCGACCACCTCATTTGCCTGATGGAAGCACCAGCCCTGACCCCAAACAATCCTTCCGGAGATGCACCAGGGAAATAATTCAGCTGGGTTTCTGGCAACAAAAGCACCCAAAAAGAGGAAGCTCGCAGACCCTAAGATGGCAGACAGTCACGGGCAGCTGCAAGCGAGCCAGCAGCCAGTGAAGTGCTGGTGGCAGGGCTGACGCCAGCGCAGTGGTGCAGGCACTGGAAGAAATACACAGAGCACTGGTAAATTCTGGGGAGAGAGTCACCAAGGTGGAGCAGAGAGATGTGTAGGATGAGGCACACATGGTGACTGCTGAGCTAAGTTCAAGGAACCCCTGGGGTGACAGAAAGACAAACTATAGGGGCTAGAAAACAGGTCGCAGAGGAATAATCTGCAATTCCTTGGCCTTCCTGAGAACTTTTTTTTTTTTTTTTTTGCAAAGTACTTTTTATTAAAGCGGCATAAATAAACACACAATATCCATGAACATATCTGATAAAGCATCATAGGAACATATCATTAACAATTTCAGCAAAGCCCAGCACAATAGACAGCATCCTGTTCCCACCTTTAGAGGTCTGGAATGCCACTAAATTCTTATTATTCTCAGGTGTAAATAACTTCTCCCCGATTCCCATTCAAACCATTTCCCTCAAATCCTGCATGCTCTGCAGTCATTCATACCAGTGATGCAGTCTCCTTATTCCTTCAAGGATCTCTGCGGCAGAAACCTTGAGGAGCTGAATCAAGAAAAAGAAAACCAAAAGGAGCAACATTGGCAAGACCACATTTAGCAAATCAGCAGTGATCTATGTACTCTTTCTTTCTTTCTTTCATTAGGTATGACCTGTTCTTCTGCACCTAGACCCCCCTCCCCCCAGTTAACAGAGTACCGTAGAGTGAGAATGTGATTTCATGCATCTATTTTTAATTGTTCAAAAAAGGATATCCATGCTTCTAAAAACTAAAGAGTAGCAAGTCACCTGGACCGGATGGTATGCATCCCAGGGTACTAAAGGAACTCAAAAATGAAATTTCTGATCTATTAGTTAAAATTTGTAACCTATCATTAAAATCATCCATTGTACCTGAAGACTGGAGGGTGGCCAATGTAACCCCAATATTTAAAAAAGGCTCCAGGGGTGATCCGGGTAACTATAGACCAGTGAGCCTAACTTCAGTGCCGGGAAAAATAGTGGAAACTATCCTCAAGATCAAAATTGTAGAGCATATAGAAAGACAAGGTTTAATGGAAAACAGTCAACATGGATTTACCCAAGGGAAGTCTTGCCTAACAAACCTGCTTCATTTTTTTGAAGGGGTTAATAAACATGTGGATAAAGGTGAACCGGTAGATGTAGTGTATTTGGATTTTCAGAAGGCGTTTGACAAAGTCCCTCATGAGAGGCTTCTACGAAAACTAAAAAGTCATGGGATAGGAGGCGATGTCCTTTCGTGGATTACAAACTGGTTAAAAGACAGGAAACAGAGAGTAGGACTAAATGGTCAATTTTCTCAGTGGAAAAGGGTAAACAGTGGAGTGCCTCAGGGATCTGTACTTGGACCGGTGCTTTTCAATATATATATCAATGATCTGGAAAGGAATACGATGAGTGACGTTATCAAATTTGCAGATGATACAAAATTATTCAGAGTAGTTAAATCACAAGCAGACTGTGATACATTACAGGAGGACCTTGCAAGACTGGAAGATTGGGCATCCAAATGGCAGATGAAATTTAATGTGGACAAGTGCAAGGTGTTGCATATAGGGAAAAATAACCCTAGCTGTAGTTACACGATGTTAGGTTCCATATTAGGAGCTACCACCCAAGAAAGAGATCTAGGCGTCATAGTAGATAATACATTGAAATCGTCAGCTCAGTGTGCTGCAGCAGTCAAAAAAGCAAATAAAATGTTAGGAATTATTAGGAAGGGAATGGTTAATAAAACGGAAAATGTCATAATGCCTCTATATCGCTCCATGGTGAGACCACACCTTGAATACTGTGTACAATTCTGGTCGCCGTATCTCAAAAAGATATAGTTGCAATGGAGAAGGTACAGAGAAGGGCAACCAAAATGATAAAGGGGATGGAACAGCTCCCCTATGAGGAAAGGCTGAAGAGGTTAGGGCTGTTCAGCTTGGAGAAGAGACGGCTGAGGGGGGATATCATAGAGGTCTTTAAGATCATGAGAGGTCTTGAACGAGTAGATGTGACTCGGTTATTTACACTTTCGAATAATAGAAGGACTAGGGGGCATTCCATGAAGTTAGCAAGTAGCACATTTAAGACTAATCGGAGAAAATTCTTTTTCACTCAACGCACAATAAATCTCTGGAATTTGTTGCCAGAGGATGTGGTTAGTGCAGTTAGTGTAGCTGGGTTCAAAAAAGGTTTGGATAAGTTCTTGGAAGAGAAGTCCATTAACTGCTATTAATCAAGTTTACTTAGGGAATAGTCACTGCTATTAATTGCATCAGTAGCATGGGATCTTCTAGGTGTTTGGGTAATTGCCAGGTTCTTGTGGCCTGGTTTGGCCTCTGTTGGAAACAGGATGCTGGGCTTGATGGACCCTTGGTCTGACCCAGCATGGCAATTTCTTATGTTCTTATGTTCTTATGATATTGCAACTGGTTAAAACAGGAAACAGAGAGTAGGATTAAATGGACAATTTTCTCAGGGGAAAAGGGTAAACAGTAGAGTGCCTCAGGGATCTGTATTGGGACCCTTACTTTTCAATATATTTATAAATGATCTGGAAAGAAATACGACAAGTGAGGTAATCAAATTTGCAAATGACACAAAATTATTCAGAGTAGTTAAATCACAAGCAGATTGTGATAAATTGCAGGAGGACCTTGCAAGACTGGAAGATTGGGCGTCCACATGGCAGATGAAATTTAGGACAAGTGCAAGGTGTTGCAATGCATATAGGGAAAATAACCCATGCTATAATTACACAATGTTAGGTTCCATATTTCAGCAGAACCAGAGGACACAGGCTGAGGCTCCAGGGAGGAAGACTAAGAACCAATGTCAGGAAGTATTTCTTCACGGAAAGGGTGGTGGATGCCTGGAATGCCCTTCCGGAGGAAGTGGTAAAGTCTAAAACCGTGAACGACTTCAAAGGGGCGTGGGATAAACACTGTGGATCCATCAAGTCTAGAGGGCGTGAATAAAGTGGAGGCACTCAAACACTGCACGGAGCGGCAGTAGCCACAGCGGCATTCAAACACTGCACAGAGCGGCAGTAGCCACAGCGGCATTCAAACACTGCACAGAGCGGCAGTAGCCACAGAGGCATTCACGGAGCGGGATGCCAGTGGCCAGCAGTTGGTGTTCCACCTTCACGGAGCGGAAGGATGGAGGGCTGCTATCTCCAAAAAACCCCAAAAAAACAAAAAACAAACAAAAATAAAAACAGGGGCGGGTAAGAGTATGGGGCAAGGGGGTGGCCTGCTTGTTGCAGTGGTTGCTACCCCCCAATTGAGCTGGATGTTCACTTGGATGCAGATCCGGCGCTGCTCTCTAAATTGGTGGTGGGTGGAGGGGAATTAGGGCTGGAGGGTACTGGAAGCCAATAGTAACAGGTGGGAGAGAGAAAAAGGGGAAAAAAATGGATAAAGTGCGTAGCTTGCTGGGCAGACTGGATGGGCCGTTTGGTCTTCTTCTGCCGTCATTTCTATGTTTCTATGTTTCTATATTAGGAGCTACTACCCAAGAAAGAGATCTAGGCATCATAGTGGATAACACATTGAAATCGTCGGTTCAGTGTGCTGCGGCAGTCAAAAAAGCAAACAGAATGTTGGGAATTATTAGAAAGGGAATGGTGAATAAAAGGGAAAATGTCATAATGCCTCTGTATCGCTCCATGGTGAGACTGCACCTTGAATACTGTGTACAATTCTGGTCGCCGCATCTCAAAAAAGATATAATTGCGATGGAGAAGGTACAGAGAAGGGCTACCAAAATGATAAGGGGAATGGAACAGCTCCCCTATGAGGAAAGACTAAAGAGGTTAGGACTTTTCAGCTTGGAGAAGAGACGACTGAGGGGGGATATGATAGAGGTGTTTAAGATCATGAGAGGTCTTGAATGGGTAGATGTGAATCGGTTATTTACACTTTCAGATAATAGAAAGACTAGGGGGCACTCCATGAAGTTAGCATGGGGCACATTTAAAACTAATCGGAGAAAGTTCTTTTTCACTCAACGGATAATTAAACTCTGGAATTCATTGCCAGAGGATGTGATTAGTGCAAATAGTGTAGCTGGGTTTAAAAAAGGTTTGAATAAGTTCCTAGAGCATAAACTGCTATTAATCAATAAGGATTAGTAGCCTGAAATCTATTCATTTAGGGGTAGATTTTAAAAGGTTGCAGGCGGGTGTAGATGTACGCGCACTATCCGGTGCGCGCACGTGTACACCCGATTATATAACTTGTGCAAGCAGGCATGCGCAAGTTATAAAATTCAGGGTCGACGCACGCAAGAGCGTGCACAATTGTGCACCTTGCATGCGCCGAGCCGCGCTGCCTTCCCCCGTTTCCTCCCAGGCCACTCAAAACTAGGAGTGGCCTGGAAGGGAACTTCCCTTCCCCCTAACCTGACCTTCCCTTCCCATCCCTTCCCCTAACCTTTCCTCCACCAAGCACTACTCTAACACCCCCCAAAACTTTTATTTTACCTTTTGCACCAAGTTGCAATCCTCCGATACAGAGGCAATGGCCGTTCTGTCCGAGGCCTCTGGCCCCGCCCCCTCCCCACCCCTTTTGTAAAGCCCCAGGACTTATGCGCGTCCCGGGGCTTTTCACACGTCGCCAGGCCTTTTTAAAATAGGCCTGGCGCATGTGACCCTTTTAAAATCCGGCCCTTAATGTTTGGGTACTTGCCAGCTACTTGGGACTTGGATTGGCCTCTGTTGGAAACAGGATGCTGGGCTTGATGGACCCTTGGTCTGACCCAGTATGGCATTATGTTCTTAACTTTGTTTTATCACTTTTGTGTCTAACCAGTCCAACTGCATGACTGTTGACATGCTTGATTTCCATTGGTTTATGTTATCCAAATAGAGAAGCTGCACTTAAATGCCAATAACAAAGCCAAATGCATTAAGTAAGGGGATTCCTTGAGACTTAGTTGCCGAAGAAAAACATAACATGGACAAAAGTATTGGCTGGCTGAGAGGTGAATGAGCACATTGAATGGGACTGAGACGAGAATGATTCAAAGCTTATAGTAGTGACTGCAAGGCTCCTACCAGTGGAGATCCCATAAAGGGATTCAAATGGGACTTGAAGGAAATAGAATCCTTATTTTTCTGTTACATGTGGTGCCCGCGGCAGACCCGCGGCGTGGCCCTCACACCTTCTTTCATGGACTCCAGCTCCTGGTTCCTCTTCGCTGGCGGCGGTGAACCGCCAGCTCCGACCTTGGGCTGCCATCGGTGTCTCTGGCTCTGCCATGGTCTCCAGTGTTGCCAGCCAAGATGCCCTTGCTCATTGGGCCTCCTGTGTGGCCCGCAGAGAGATGCCACCATTGGCACCGCACCTCTCCCTAGGCATGCGTGCGCACGCATCGCTAATCCTTTTAAAGGACCCGCGGCAGGAACCTGGCCGCGGGCCTGGATGTTGACGTCAGACTCCTCTGTGTATATAAGCTCAGGCCTCGCTCCATAGCATTGCCTTTGCAAGAGGTCTCCTTGTACTCCGAATACTTGTTGCTGAAAGAGAATCCTCTCTACTTCGTGGTCCTGTCTCCCGTGGTTCCTGGTTCCTGTCTTTCTCGTTCTTGCCCTGTCTATGTGTTGGACTGACTCTCTGCATTTTGACTCTCCTATGCCTGACTACTCTTCAGCCTATCTCCAGTTCCGGACCTCTGCTACGTCTGACTAGTCTTCAGCCTTCTCCGTGCCCTGACCATTGCCTTGATTGACTACGCCTGCCTTCTCCGTGACCTGACCATTGCCTTGATTTATTCTGCTACAGACTTCTCCTTGTCCAGAATTCTTTATTGCTTGCCACGACCTCCACTTGCCGCCGGCCCTGATCCAAGCCTGTCAGTGATGCTTCCTCTAGCCTATTCCCTGGACGTGGACTTACAAGGCTCCGGCCTTTCTTTGCTTGAGCGCCCCCAGTTACTCTCTGTTCCTTTGGCGATTGAATTCCTGTACCGAACCCAGTCCAGGGTACGACTACACCACCTATCGACTGCTGTCTCTGGGCTGAGCCACCTCTCTTCTCAAACCAACCTCGAGGCCCACCTAAGTCCTGCTGGCCCCTGCACCCAAAGGCTCAACCTGCGGGGAATGAGGGCTGGTATAGGTGAAGCTCCAGCGGCCTCTATCTGCAGCCCACTCCACCTGCTGATGGTGGGGACCCATAGGTCCCTACCTAAGGGTTGCATCAACCCTACCTCGGCCCAAGGGTCCACCTCCAACGCAACATTTTCAAGATTACTTGGCAATGCTAAAGACGGAATTCACGTCACTTTGTTCCAAACTGTTCCTGCAGAAGATCAGATTCACTCTGCAATACCCAGTATGCGGTAAATCGATCCTGCTTAATATCCCAGGGGACGCCCAAGCATTTCTGGCTAAAGACAATGGAGACCACAGGAATGAGGAGGAGGTGAGCATATCCTGATCATCTGTAAATAGTTGATCATGAGGCTTCAGCAGGGAGCCATGCTAGAGGATGAATCTGGGAAAGGATTCAAAGGAATACACTCTTGGGAGCAGTGCCATTAGCATTCCAACAGCTTAATGGCCGAGTATGACTTTTCGTATGATGTGAACTTATGAATCAGGAAACAAGATGGATACTGACTTATCTGCTAGAAGGGGCTGCGTGCCAATATAGTTTAATGTCTACAAATGACTGAACAGTGGTCTCCAGATGACTTTATCTGATGAAGAGCAAGCAGGACAGGACAAACTGTTGGTCTAGATGAGAACCTCAGGGGCATCAGAAAATTCCCAAGAAACTTTGTTACATTATCTAGGAAATGGGGTTGAAATGCTGCGGTTTCACAAGGTCCTTTGAATAGGAGGAGAGATTTAAACTAAAAAAGGAGGTAGGGAATTCAAAATCTAAGTGCAAGATAGGGCAGTTCCTCATCACAGAACACTTGAGCACCCTGATATTAAGGAGGGAACAGAGGGGGAGAAGAAGGAGGGTTAAAAGAGGTGGAAGGAGATGGAGGTCCTTGGGATGGGGGAGATTTGGGAAGGTTTGAAACTTGGTTAAAGCTATTCTTGGTTAGGGGCAAGGAGTCTGATATAACTAATATGTGAAGAGATTCTGGGCTAGGAAGGCTTCCTCAGGGTCTTAGCTTGCATACATTTCTGGTCTAAATGTACATTCATAATGAGTAAGGAGTAAGGGGGACCTATAACATGGCTGGTTTGGGTCACCTTTGAAAAGGCACAAGATTTTATTTATTTGATTTATATTCCACTTTTCAGCACTTCAAGGTGGATTACATTCAGGTACTGTCGGTAAATTGCATGCCTTGAACAAGCATAATGCTGATGTAGCCATGCTGCAGGAGACACACTTAAATGACCTTGAACTTGGCAAACTTAAAAGGTGGTGGGTGGCAGAAGCACTAAGGGCATTGTCTGGAACAAGGAAGGCAGCCACTGCAATTGTCCTGGGCAAAAATATGGAGCTCAAAACCAAGGTGTGCTAAAGGATTTGAGAGGTTGACTTATTATAATGAAAGGCAAATTTGTGTTCTTTATAATGTCTATGCCCCTAACATTAACGAAGCAGTATTGAAGTAAAGGCTTGGAGGATACGTCTCGTGCTTTTTAATCCTAGAAGGGGATCGGAACCAGCTCTGGATAAGTGGTATTTGCCTGTCTGGTGAAAGGATCTGTTTGATGCATGAAGGATCCAGCATCCTCATGAGAGAGACCTAGACACGTATGTATCTAAGGCACATGAACCCAATCTTGTGTCTAAACAAATGTTCTCCAAGGTGGCTACTGTACAAATTGGACTTCCCAGATCTTGCATGATGCTTTAATATGGCTAGAACTGAATTGATGGGATGGTGAGGATTCCCTGCATATTTATATGGTGATCTGAGATTTCAGGAATTTTTGATGAAAACGTGGGGAGAGTTTCAAGAAAATAATAAGGGGCATATAGCTGTTCTGGAAGGTGACTAAAGGAGTAGAAAGAGGGCAAGTGATAATGTATCTTATAAAAAGAGAGAGAGAAGCATTGGCCAAGAGCCCTTCTGCTGCAACCAGGGCTAACTCTATTTCCCACAGGTGGCTTTGAACATGCTAATATATCAGATGGCAACAAACTCTATGCTTATCATAAATATAAACTATTCAAACATGGGAATAGATCCAGGAAGATGTTCACCTCTTGTTAAAAACGGGTCAGGGCAAAGATTTTTGGCTGCAGTGAAAGATAAACTAATTTGCTGGCCAGTTCTGGACAGCAAATTAGTAAGATCATCCAAGATTTGTCTGAAGAAAACAGTGATGTCATATCTGGGAGACTTACCCTGAATTAATAAGTCCCAGTGTGCAGCACTTAATGTGCCAATACCTACACAAAATCAACATATGTATCAAACAAGCCAAGCTCAACAAGACCCCAGGACCTGAAGGACTTAGAGTGATCTTACAGGACCACCTGATCACCCCACTGGGAAGATGTTTGAGAATGCTATTGAACCAGGTTTGGTTCCTTATAACGTCAAGAAGGCATTAATCACCATACTGCCTAAAGCGGCTAGAGACCTTCAAAGGCCAGAATCTAGTATAGACCAATATCACTGCCGGAAATATGAGCAAACATCATGGGATACAGGCGTGCCTTAAACTTGCCTGATCTGATTCTTGACAATCAGGCAGAGTTTCTGAGGAAGAGTCATCCAGTATGGTAATTAATTTATGGAAAATTATGACCTTACTCGAGTACTGCAAACATCAACATATCACATTACGTTTAGTCAGCTTCAATCCTGAGAAGGCATTCGACTGAGTGGATTGGAATTAATTTACCCTGGAAAAATGTGGATTAGAGAGGAATATTATTAAAAACAAACAGTGACCCTGTTATTACTCAGATCCTAAAACAAAGGTTTGAACCAATGGCATCAACTCAGAAGAGTTCAGTATTCAGCAGGGCACCCGTTTTGTCATTGCTGTTCCTATCATCTTTACAGCCCCTGCTGAAGAAAGACTAAGGAAATGAGAAAATTGCAGGAGTGCATTGGGGGATCAGGAATTCAAAATGGCAACTTTTGTGGATAATATCTTGGTTCATTTAATGGATCTGCACAATTCTCTAGCATCTCTGATATGGGAATTCTCTTTATTTGGCTCATTTTCAGATTTGAAATTTAATTTGGAAAAATCAGAAGCACTGGCAGTTCATGCAAACATGAGAAAAATATGGAGAAATGAGTTTTCCCTGAGATGAGCTGGTGGCTCATTCCCATACTTGGGTATGACACTTTCTTTGGACTCAAGGTTGTTGTAGAAATTCAACATAACTCTGAGGATTTCAGAAATGAAGATCAGATTACAGCAATGGCAATCCTTTCCACTTTCTCTAAAAGGGTGTTTGGTATTTTATTAAATTAGGAAGGGGACGGATGGAAAAAGGAATGGGACTGTGTGGATCTTATATGCTCAGTCCAGATTTACAGGGAAAAAATGGAAAATAACAAAATGTTTATTTTCTTTTGCTTAAGGAACAAATGTATGCATGCATGCAGTTGTAAACATAAAGCGAGTCTGCTTGCCATAAAGGGTTCTCTGTAGACAGCAGGATGAGTTAGCCATGACAAGAGTGATGTCATTTGAGAGAGCTGAGTGGACCCTTCTCTCCTATCTCACAGAGCTTTTGCACTACTGAGCACGTGCGCTGCCTCGTGAGCCCCTCAGCTGATTGCAGAGCCGAGCTTTAGCTAGGTAGTTGACTCTCTAGGGAGGCAGGTGGGTATTAAGCATGGCTAATTCATCCTGCTGTCTACAGAGAAGCTCACATATGCTTTCTCCATCAACAAGCAGGGCTGAATTAGTCATGTCACTTGGGGAGTCCTAAGCTGAGGGTTGTGTTGCAGAGCACTTACTGAAAAAGCAACCCATGGAGAGTGCACTACTTCTTGACAGCTTGTCTAGACTGTAGTGGGATGCAAAGGTGTACACTGATGACCAAGTTTCAGCTTTGCAAATGTCTTTGATAGGCAAGGCAAGCAGATGAGGCACTGAGGTAGCCACGGCTCTTACTTGTTGAGCACTGACCGTCTGTGATCTGGAAACCAGCCAGAGCATAGTAATGTGTGATAGTCCGCCAGCCACTTAGCAACTGCTCTTCCTAGTCTATTAGGATCATAAGAACTGAAAAGCTTAGAAGCCTAACAATGTGACTGAGTTCTCTTCAGATAATATTCCAGCGAATGGAGCGCCTTCTCCCCTTCATGTACATAAGGTCTTGGAAAGAACAGGGGCCAAACAATGGCTTGTTTCAGATAAAAAGCCAAAACTACTTTAGGCAGAATCTTGGGAAAAACTGCATTTATGGTGAATAATGAATCAATGCCTAAAGCTTACTGACTCTTCTAGCCAATGTCATGGCAACTAGGAACATTGCTTCCCAGGTGAGGAACTTTAAGGAAGCCAACTCGAACAGTTCATAAGGCACCTTTATTACTTGTGCCAATACAATAATGAGATCCCATGGCACTGGTGGTCTCGTATCCCAAAAGCATTTATGGATATTAGTTTTCAATCCACTTTGAACATGGTAAGCTACTGACATACACTTTGACCGATGACGTACTAAGACCTCAAAAATAGAGGGAGAATAAGTAATGAAGTAATGGTCCAGTTTTCCATTTAAAATTGCAAGCTCTTCTTGTTGAAGAGATCCTAGCGGAAATCACAATATCCTCATTGGGCAGTGACTGTGATGAGATTAGTGAGCACTCAACATATATTTATTTATTCTAGATTTTTATATTCCACTTTTGGGACTTTTTCAGCACTTCAAAATGGATTACATTTCAGGTACCTCCCTATCCCCGGAGAGCTTACAATGGAGGGTAAAGTGACTTGCCCAAGGTCACAAGGAGCAACAGTGGGACTTGAACGCTGGTCTCCTGGTTTCTAGCCCACTGCTCTAACCACTAGGCTACTCCTCCACTCCATGCTACCAAGTTGAGAGAAGGAAGGTTCGGATGACATAGACGAGTCTCTTCTTGAGTTAGCAAAGTCAGATCAGATCCAAGTGGGATAGAAGGCCTAAGAATATAAGAAGTTGCCATACTGGGTCAGACCAAGGGTCCATCAAGCCCAGCATCCTGTTTCCAACAGAGGCCAAAAACCACAAGAACCTGGCAATTACCCAAACATTAAGAAGATCCCATGCTACTGATGCCAGTAATAGCAGAGGCCATTCCCTAAGTCAATTTGATTAATAGCAGTTTATGGACTTCTCCTCCAGGAACTTATCCAAACCTTTTTTGAACCCAGCTACACTAACTGCACTAATCACATCCTCCAGCAACAAATTCCAGAGCTTAACTGTGCACTGAGTGAAAAAGAGTTTTCTTTGATTTGTTTTAAATGTACTACTTCAGAGCTTTCCAAACTTTTCATGTTGGTGACACACTTTTTAGACAAACATAATTTCGGAACACAGTAATTCAGTCTACTAGCAAACCTGAGGTTAAAGGTTAAACGAATGAAATGTATTTCGACAATTTATGTATGTTTCCTTAAATATATACATAATAAAATGTTTCATGACACAACCTATCTTGTGAAAACCTTTCATTTATATTAAAAATATATAATATTCCAAGATTAATGTTATTGTTCTAATTTATGAGTAACAATAATAAAACAAAGTTATTGTGTTATTCAATTTACCTCTTTAATGAGATATATGAGCTTGATGGGATGAACACAGATTTGAATATTTGGTGTTAATAAGAAAGTCCAAAGGATCTTCTGCATAATTTTAAAAAGCTGGCCAGTTTCACACTATATAATTATTTGATAGCCTCATTCAACTAATTCTATTTGGCTATGAGAGTGAAGTCTGGAATTTATAGGAAGGGACAGAATGTCAATATAAATCCTGCACCTCCAGTTCTGTAACTCTGTGCATCCACTGAAATTCCCCCAAACAATGGAGCTTGGATGTTTCCCTTACAGCTCATCATAGTAAAAGATATTTTCAAATGCTGGTGTCACCTCACAGTAACAGCAGCACAAACACCTTCCTCTGCCAGGCACATTGTGAACTAAAATAAAACCTCGCAAAAAAGACACTCAAAATCTATACTGCAATCCCATTGTAACATAACAGTAATAACACCAAGGACTCAAACAACAATACCCCTACCTGTGAAAAAGCAAGGGTAAATATTACACTGGGTCCTAGAATACAAATACACCACCTACTGAGGAAACAAAACAAACCCGATTGCTATAGATCCCTATGCTAGCAGAATCTCTCATCATGGTCACACACACACAGAGCAGAGGCAGACCCTCACCAAACACAGAATACAAAATAAAGGAGCACAAATTAAACAAAAACTGAAATGGAAACCCCAAGAAGCCAGACTCTGTGTATTAACAATGGAAAAACAGAACCACCATTCCTCATAAAACAAATAAAATAAAAAAACAAAGCATCAGTTATAATAGTAAAACCATACTAATAAAAGAATATTTTAAAACTACTGATAAATAGAATTTCTATTAATTAAAATCATATACATTTTTTACAATTTCCCAAACACCAATAAAATATTTCAAAACAGCACATATATCAAATAACACCCAATAATTAAAACTAATAAGGATTTTAAAAAGCCCCTGCTGTCCATACGTGGGAGTTCTTGATTTCCAGTCACCCTGATATTGTCCAGGATTAGGAGGTTATCCTCTCTCACACAGACTCACATGTCCATTCTCTCTCACACATACACTGTCACATACATACACATTCATGCTCTTATACCCACCATAACTTCTCGCTCTCACAGACACTGACACACTCTCAGGCTCTAAGACACTCTCTCCCCCTCCACACACAAACTCTTACTCCCCTGGATTTTCTCATACACACTCGCTCTGGCTCCCTCACATACACACACACCCAGGCAAGTTCCCAATCATTCTCACACAAACACACACACCCAGGCAAGCTCCCAGTCATTCTCACACACTGAAACTGACCCCCAGGCAGGCTCCCATTCATTTTCACACCACTCCCTCACCATCCCCCAGGCATGCACACATTCATTCTCACACACACACACACACATACACCACACACAGGCCGGCATCTATTCTCACACATACAAACCCCAGGAAGACACCCATACATTCTCATGCACTGACAAACCCTCAGGCAGGCACCCATGCATTCACACACATACACCCCCAGGCAGACTCCCATTCATACACATGCACACACTAAAGGCAGACCCCCTCTCTTTCTTTTGCCAGCAACCTCGGAGCCTCTCTCATTCCTCTGCTGCCACTGTCACTGCTGCCGCATGGCTATTGGGGAGGCACTGATTGCTGCTATTGGCACTGAAGCCCATTCTGCTGCCTCCTCTGTGCAGGCCCCGTGGGCTTCCACTTCCTCCATGTTGATCTCGTACATTGTGAGATCCGCATGGAGAAAATGCCACTCTTGCACATTACCAAAGATTACATGTGCCAATCAGTAAAAAGTAATTTATTTCTTTTTTTTTACCTTTGCTGTCTGATCTTAGTTTTCTAATCGGTTTTGTCACAGGTTTTTTTTTGTTCCACCTCCCCTTTCTTATTTTTTTGCCAATTCCTTTCATATTGTCTTTTTTTTCTATTTCTTTTCTCTCCATCTATCTTCTTCCCTCATACATTCAGTCAGGTTCTCATTCTCACATGCTTTCTCTCTCTCTCACACACACACACAGGCTCTCACATGCTCTCTCTCATACAATCATTCATACACAAGTCTCTCTCTTGCACATGCTGTCTGACTCTCACACACCCAGGCTCTCTCTCACTCCCTCATACTGTCTTGCTCAAGCACAGGCTCTCACTGTCACATGCTCTCTCATACAATCATTCATACACAAGTCTCTCTCTTGCACATGCTGTCTGACTCTCACACACCCAGGCTCTCTCTCACTCCCACATGCTGTCGTGCTCAAGCACAGGCTCTCACTCCCACATGCTGTCTTTCTCACACACACACACACACACACACACTCACATGCTGTCTCTGCAAAAATTCAGGTCCTCACTCCCACACCCAATCTCTCAATTCACCTCATACAGGCACCCAATCTCTCAACTCACCTCATACACGCACCCAAACTCTCAACGCACCTCATACACGCACACAACTCATCGGGCCCTCAGCCTCTCTCTTACCTCTGGGCCTCCTCTTCACGGGTTGCTGCAGGATGGGCTCTGCAGCGGCCCTGATCTTCTCCAGCCGATCGCGGCGACTCTGATCTTCTCGGGCCGATCCGCGGTGGAGACTCTGCTACCTGGCCTGCTCCTCTTCTGCACGTGGCTGATGCTCCACCTCCTTCCTGCCCGTACGGCTCCGGCAACATTTTTCTTCCGGGGCCGCGCAGGCAGGAAGGAGGCGGAGCACCTGCTCTTCCTGCTTTCTGCCCGCACGGCTCCGGCAACATTTTTCTTCTGGGGCCGCGTGGGCAGGAAGGAGGAGGAGCACCTGCGTGACATTTTTCTTCGGGCCGTGGTGACGTAAGCTCCACCACGGCCCCGCCGATCTTCCTGCTGTGCGTCTCTGGCACACAGCACAGCGATACTTTACTACTCAGCCGCCAGTGGGATGAGGTCCACCGGCGGCCGCATTGGCTCCCACTTGCCGGTGTGTCACGTGCACCGGGCTTGCGCGACACACCGGCACACTGCAGGCGACACACTAAAGTGTCGCGACACACACTTTGGAAAGCTCTGTACTACTTGATAACTTCATGGAGTGCCCCCTAGTCCTTCTATTATCTGAAAGACTAAATAACCAATTCATATTTACTTGTTCAAGTCCTCTCATGATCTTAAACACCTCTATCATATCCCCCCTCAGCCGTCTCTTCTCCAAGCTGAACAGCCCTAACCTCTTCAGCCTTTCCTCATAGGGGAGCTGTTCCATCTCCTTTATCATTTTGGTCGCCCTTCTCTGTACCTTGTCTCCGAAAAGGTTGTCCCCTGAATACATTACATTGGCCAACTTGTCATGAACATCTTCATGCAATCTGCTGGCCTTCAACCAAGCTATCCTGTATGCTCTGATCTTGCTGCAGCATCAAATGCTTCATACACCAAGCAGAAATGATGTTTGCACCGCTCCGTGCTCAGAAGAGTTTGCTGATAGTCTTCTTTTCTCTATCCTGTGATTTTATCAGAGGATTCAGCTTGTTGATACAATTGTGCATGTGCGTGCGCCAGGAAGCGCTGGGTAGCACGCATATGTACGCCCGCACGCAACCTTTTAAAATTTACCCCTAAATGAATAGATACCAAGCTACTAATCCTTATTGATTAATAGCAGTTTATGCTCTAGGAACTTATCAAACCTTTTTTTAAACCCAGTTGCAGTAACTGCACTAATCACATTTGCCGCTGTGTCAGAGGATCGCGTGCCGGCGTGCGCAACTTGCACCTGCCCAGAGGCAGGTGCAAAAGGGAAGACAAAGGTCATGGGGGATTAGAGTAGGGCTGGGGGGGGGGGAAGGTTAGGGGGAACAGGAGAAGGCAGCGCGGCTCAGCGCGCACCCCCTTGTGTGCACCGACCCCCGATTTCATAACATGCGCGCGCCTGCATGCGCATGTTATAAAATCAGGCGTACATGTGTGCGCTGGGTAGCACACGCACATGTACGCCGGCGCGTACCTTTTAAAATCTACCCCTGACAGCACAGGGGCTCAATGCATCGATGGCACTGGGTGCATCAATGGGACTTTGGTGGCCCTGACTGTGCTGCCAGCTCCAATGCTGACGCACGGTGCTTCTTTTTCTTATGCGACGATGAGCCCCGTGGGGCTAGTGAAGGACTCACAGACCCTTGTTTGCAATGCTTTTGTGCCTGTTCCTCTGGGACCTCAGTGACATCTGCCCACAGTCATAGCAGTTAGCTGGCCCCAGACATTTGTAACAAATATCCTAGCCAGCGGTGATGGACATCATTACATGCAATCCTTGAAGCCTTCTTGGAGCCGCACATTCCTCACACTTTTCTTTTGTGGAAACATTGAAAGGTGCTGTTGAGGGGCTGCTGAGGCGGAAAGGTACCACTTCTGTCACATTTTCTCTGCAGATGGATTTCGTGGATTGCAAACTGGCTAAAAGACAGGAAACAGAGAGTAGGATTAAATGGGCAATTTTCTCAGTGGAAGGGAGTGGACAGTGGAGTGCCTCAGGGATCTGTATTGGGACCCTTACTGTTCAATATATTTATAAATGATCTGGAAAGAAATACGACGAGTGAAATAATCAAATTTGCAGATGACACAAAATTGTGCAGAGTAGTTAAATCACAAGCAGATTGTGATAAATTGCAGGAAGACCTTGTGAGACTGGAAAATTGGGCATCCAAATGGCAGATGAAATTTAATGTGGATAAGTGCAAGGTGATGCATATAGGGAAAAATAACCCATGCTATAATTACACGATGTTGGGTTCCATATTAGGTGCTACAACCCAAGAAAGAGATCTAGGTGTCATAGTGGATAACACATTGAAATCGTCGGTTCAGTGTGCTGCGGAAGTCAAAAAAGCAAACAGAATGTTGGGAATTATTAGAAAAGGAATGATGAATAAAACGGAAAATGTCATAATGCCTCTGTATCGCTCCATGGTGAGACCGCACCTTGAATACTGTGTACAATTCTGGTCGCCGCATCTCAAAAAAGATATAATTGCGATGGAGAAGGTACAGAGAAGGGCAACCAAAATGATAAAGGGGTTAGAACAGCTCCCGTATGAGGAAAGGCTAAAGAGGTTAGGACTTTTCAGCTTGGAGAAGAGACGACTGAGGGGGGATATGATAGAGGTGTTTAAAATCATGAGAGGTCTAGAACGGGTAGATGTGAATCGGTTATTTACTCTTTCGGATAGTAGAAGGACTAGGGGACACTCCATGAAGTTAGCATGGGGCACATTTAAAACTAATCGGAGAAAGTTCTTTTTTACTCAACGCACAATTAAACTCTGGAATTTGTTGCCAGAGAATGTGGTTCGTGCAGTTAGTATAGCTGTGTTTAAAAAAGGATTGGATAAGTTCTTGGAGGAGAAGTCCATTACCTGCTATTAAGTTCACTTAGAGAATAGCCACTGCCATTAGCAATGGTTACATGGAATAGACTTAGTTTTTGGGTACTTGCCAGGTTCTTATGGCCTGGATTGGCCACTGTTGGAAACAGGATGCTGGGCTTGATGGACCCTTGGTCTGACCCAGTATGGCATTTTCTTATGTTCTTATGATGTTTAGGATATGTTTAGAAAATGTGAAACACATTCTGCATACCCATAATAACCTTTGTTACAAAGATGGGGCAGCTGCCTCAGAACTGGATTTCTGTGCAAGATTCGCAGAGCAGAGCAAACCACTCTTTTGAAACTCCACTTTATTGGCTACACAGAAAATAGAAAGAACAGTAAAGACTTAGCCTGGTTCTTAGCATAATCAGCATGAATTTTAAATAAATTCCATCTGTTGTTTGTAGAAAATAAGTAAAGTATCAAAATACTATCACCCACACAAACTATTTCCCTGCACGAGAGAAATCAAGATGTTTCTCTCTAGAAGATTTCCGGGATACAGAAGAGAACTTGATAATGATACATCTACACTCGACAAACCTGCCCCCCTGAAACCACACTCAATGAAAAGAAAAAATCTGCACAGTGGTACAACACTCCAAACCCAAAAATGCGAGCTAAGAAAATATAAAAGAAAATGGAGGAAAGACCCATCTCAGACAAACAAAACTCTCTACAATGAAAAACTGACATTATACCAAGAGGCCATCACCACAACAAAGAAATCCTACATCAGCCTCGCAGAGCCCCAGAGAATTATATACCTCTGTCAAGAATATAATCAACCCAAGCTTGACCTCCTCCACTCTTCCTTCCACCACCCCGGGGATGAGCATCTCAGAGACATTCGCCACCCACTTTTCTAACAAAACTGCATCTGTCATCAGCACTTTCAATTCCACCCCAATGAAGCAGACAGCGAACCAAAACTTCAAGGCCCAACCTGGGACATCACTACAATGGATTCATTAATTGCATCAGTAGCATGGGATCTTCTTAGTGTTTGGGTAATTGCCAGGTTCTTGTGGCCTGGTTTGGCCACTGTTGGAAACAGGATGCTGGGCTTGATGGACCCTTGGTCTGACCCAGCATGACAATTTCTTATGTTTTTATGGAGACCACCAAGTTCATTGACAACCTGAAACCCTCGCCCAACCCCCTTAATCGTCTAATCGATGCCATACGTCCTTACTCAAACTGATCAAATTTGCTCAAGCACCTTCAGTCAATCCTCATTCCTTGGTGCTTGGGTTCCTGTACTGGGACCAGTCTAGGATAGAACTACGCCACCTGCTGGCTGCTGTCTCTGGGCTGAACAACCTGCCTTTGACGTCCAATCTCAAGGCCCACCTAAGTCCTGCCGGCCCCGGCACCCAAAGGCTCAACACAAGGGGAACGTGGGCTGGTATAGGTGAAGCTGCAGCGACCTCTGTCTATCAGCCCACTCCACCTGCTGACGGTGGGGACCCGTAGGCTCTTGCCTGTGGGTTGTGTCAACCCCACCTCAGTCCAAGAATCCTCCTCCAGCGCAACACAGTTTTTTACTCGCTTGGAAAAAACTGAGTTAATTTCTGCTGCAGTAGCTAACAGTACGCTAATGCATCGGGAATTTTAAA
The DNA here is from genome assembly GCF_901001135.1 of Rhinatrema bivittatum. Classification (NCBI taxonomy): domain Eukaryota; kingdom Metazoa; phylum Chordata; class Amphibia; order Gymnophiona; family Rhinatrematidae; genus Rhinatrema; species Rhinatrema bivittatum. The sequence continues at coordinate 7,854,733 of NC_042622.1, forward strand.
AAAGCATGCTGAGCTGACATTGTTGTATCTGTGGACCCTTGGCCTGAGGCAGGATTGACTCCCACCGTTAGCAGGCGGACTCAGGCAAAGCAGAGACCATTCAGGAGTTTCACCTATAACAGCCTATGTTCCCCTCGGGTTGAGCCTTTGGGTGCCGGGGCTACCAGGACTTAGGTGGAGTCTCAGCTGTTGACAGAAGGGAAGGTCATAGTAGCTAGGGTCAAAGGCAGGTGGCAGTCTGGTGTATCCAAGGTCCAGGCAAGGGTCAGAGGCAGGCAGCGGTCAGGTGTATCCAGGGTCTAGGCCATGGTCATTGGCAGGCGGTGGTCAGGTGTATCCAGAGTCCAAGCTGAGGTATCCATCCGAGGGTGGAAAAGAGGAATGGCTAGGCAAGGCGCGAGGGCAAAGACAAGTACAAGCGGGCAGCATGGATGGGACAGACGTCTGGAGTGCAGGGAAGCACCGTGCACCGCTAGGAAGTAGCTGGACCTTTTGCTGAGGCAAGTTGCTTCTGGAAAGCTGCCCTTATCTAGGGCTGCGCTGATGGTGTCATCACTAGGGGCCACGGGGACTTTCCTGTCCAGTCCCTTTAAGTAGCAGCAGGTGGTGTGAGTACGCGCCTACGGAAGGCGCGGCGTGTGTAGTCGGCAGCGTCTCGCCAGCGGCCTCTCGCCCCGTTGAGGAGCAGCATCTCGCCACATGGACGGCTGATGGCGTAAGAAGGGCTGGCCCGGCCAGGAGAGGTAAGTGCAGGGGTTCGCAGGAGCAGCCCGCGGGCTGTCAAATGGAACAAAAATAAGATTTATAGCAATAAAACGTTTCCTACATAGAAAAACTTACATCAATTTATTTGATTTATGTTCTGCCTTTGGCACTTTAAAGCAGATTACATTCAGGTATTTCCCTGTCCCCAGAGCGATTACAATCTGAGGCCTCATTTACTAAGTATTTTCCCCTTAGACAGAGACTGGGAGGAAATCCTTAGTAAATCCGGCCTAATTCACCAAGGGGAAAATGCGTTGGGGTTCACTAAAGCCACAATAAGTAACCCAGCAGCTTCGTGACTCATCCTGATGCAGTGACAGTGAAAGAGTGGCAGACCCAGGACCCCCACGCTCTGCCCCGTCCAGGCCCTTGCAAGCCTCCCATGGCTGGAAATACATTTTAAAAACTCATTGAAAGTTTGGTGAGGTCCCGCTCCCCACTCCCACCCCTGGGAGATTGGGAAGACTCCCCCCAGGTCCCAGCTCACGTGCAGGGCTCCTTCCAGACCACCCCCTTATTTGAAATGCAGTCATTGGTGATCCCTGGGGGCCCAGAGCACCCCCTAGGCACCGGGCCTGGGAGAAGGACATTTTCCAAAATGGCACAGCCCAGTCTTTGCTCCTGGGAAGGGGTAAGCTGGGGGGGGGGGTCAGGTTTCTTATGAATAAGTAAGGGTGGGGGGTTTTTATTTACAATGGGTGGCAGATTTGTTTTTATAACACATTTTTATTGGAGTAACCTGTTTATACCGCCACATTTATTCACATAGTCTTATTTATTCACTTTGCTATTCTATTACACTAATTGGCTGAAATGTAAATATTGCTCTGTTCATTCTCTCCCCTCTTCCAATTCCAAGTTAATTTTTCCCTGTTTTATTGTAACTTTCTCACATCCTTTATCTGATTCACTGTATTTAAAGTTCAAGGTTCTTATTGAGAATATTGTTTATTACGTTACGTTATGCTTTACACTCCTTGTTATTTGTAAACCGGGTTGATGTGATGCCTGTCATGAAACTCGGTATAACAAAAACAATAAATAAATAAATAAATAACTGTAATCATACAATTTTAAACCAGTAACAATGCAAGTTGCTCAACAATTTTTTATATTGTTTACCTTACTTTGAGTCCCTCCCGTAGAGAACCTCTGGGGTAAATGCACATTTAGGAAACAACAAGCAACAAAACAGTTGACATTGATTTTCCCTGAATAAGACAGACCACAAACCTTTGTCAGAAGGGCCAGCCCCGATGGGCAGCTTCAAAATTCCCAGCAGTCACCTCCAAACGTTACCACTCACTTTCCCTCCAAGGGAGCAACTCGCTGAACAGTGTGAGATAGAGTCTGGTAAAAGTAGGGCCATATCTCAGGAAATGCCTGTTTTTTCTTAGCGATAAAGCTTTTATACATGGAGCCATGTTCCAACAGGTAAAGTTCCGTAAGTAAGGAGAGCCAGAAGACTTGAGTGGGAGGAGCAGGATCTAACCAGTTGAGCAGAATACATTTTTTGGCAATCAAACAAGCTTTGGATACAAAGCATATGTTCTCCACATTCCAACTTTGGTCTCCAACGTCATTGTTGAGAAGACAAAAGGAGGACGACCATCGGACTTCTGATTGTAAAATTGTAGATAGGCAGCAACGAATAGATTCCCAAAAAGTTTGTATAACTGGACACTCCCACAAACAGTGAATCAAGGTGGCTGTCAACCCAGGACATTTGAGGCATACCGCCGACGATGCACATCCCATGCGATGTGCATGGGCTGGGGAATATATTATGCGATGGAAAATCCTCTGCTGTAACTCTCGAAGGCCAACATTGTTAGTTATTTGGATGGGCGGCAGATTTTTAATTGCTTGGGTGGGGGCGTTCAGGCCACAGGTGCATCGAGATGTGCATTAATATGTTTGCATGCTAATGAGCTCATTTAAATACAGATGGTACCAAGGCTCACTTAAATGGCCTTAACCCAGCTTAGTGAATGAGGGAATAGAGGATGAAGGGACTTGCCCAGACTCACAAGGAATGGCAGGGAGATTTGAATCCTGGCTTCTCTGGTTCTCCACCTGCTGCTCTAACCACTAGGCTCCTCCCCCACTTGAACCCATGTGCCCTTCTCCATTTAAATCCCATGCTAATGAAGGGATTAACTATTACTGCCCCAATGCAGAAAGGTGAGTGGGCTTCTCATGGCTTCTTAATGCTGGAAATGTAACTTCTGCTCAGACCTGGAGTAAAGTTACTCAATCTAAGGGAGCTTATACAGCTGAACCCAGAGCGCATGGTGCAGTGGTCTCGTATGTTGAATTTATGTGCATAAAACACAATTTGTGCACAAATACAATTTTCTGACAATAAAGCTTATTTTTTGTGCACAAATTGCATGGGTACAAAAGTCTGCCTTCAGCTCATCGTATCCTATGTCAAAGCTAAGACAACTGACGGCAATTATTTGTTACCTTAACCACCAAGACTGTAAAAGGATGGAAGGGATCTTTTAGGTAAGAATCCTCTGACTAGGGGAAAGGGTGAAGCCTTCACAACTCAATCCAGGGAATGTCCTGGCTTCCCGTGCTCATGGCTGGACCAGGATATCTGAACCTCCTGGCTCCTGCTTTCCTTTTTCAGTTGAAGAACCTGCTCAGCTTGGCATTTCCATAAGCTGATTTGAAATCCAACCATGGAAGCAGGGGCAGATTGGCCTATCGGGGGATCGGGCATCCCCCCGGTGGGCCGGTCGCTCCAGTCGCGTGGTCTGCCATGGGCGGCCGTGACAGAGCCGCGCTCGGCAGACCATGTGATGTGTCCTGGGCCGGCCTGGGCGGCGAATACCCGGGCCAGTCGTCCTCTGGAATCTGCCGCTGCATGGAAGCACCCCTCTACCTGACCCTAGTAGGGTAAAGCAACAAACAAGGAATGCCACAAAAAATGAGAACAATGAAAAGGACCAAAATTCAAAAGCACCAAAGAACTAAAAAATGAGAAATCAAAAAATAGAAGAAATATGTATTCCTAAAATTAAGGGGTATTCTATGATTCTAATTGATATTGATGTTTTTCTTCTGATGCTTTATGGCTGACCTTTATTTATTCCAATACAGATGAATTTTTATTGTTGACTCTATCCAGACCATCGCTTGAACATTGTTTTCAGATTATTCAGGTACTATCTGCTGATTTTTTGCTCTGTTTTCTTCTATTTATGTATTTATTTATGTATTGGTTTTATGTTTTCTGATGTTTTGATTTTAATTTTTTTTGATTGTAATTTGTTTTAATTATTTATGTTTTATATTTATGTTATTAAACACTTTACATGTTTGTTTGTAGCCCCTGAGGCAGCCACCACATGTGGCGAAACTCGGCCAGAGTCGGGCAATAATTTTTTACGTCTCCTTGATTAAATTTGAGAAAGACACTCTTGTGGCATCCCTTGTTTGTTGCTTACCTACGGTTTCACTGGATCGCCTACCCTGCTGTTTTTTGGGTCCTTCCCTAGTAGGGTAAAGGCCATTTCTGCTAGTTCTTACACTTCAGGGTCTCAAAAGTGTCAGCTCAAAACCTTTGTCTTTATGTCAGTGTTGGCCATATAAGCTGCTGCTAGGTCCTGCAGGGGAATTCCATCCCAGACCAAATCTGACTCTCTTCCCAGGGTAACCGAGGGCTGCTAGTTCCTTCAGTTTGTTCACATCAGCCTAGGACATTCTATTGATTTTCTGGGCTCAGACCTTCAGTCTACACCTGGACCTGTTTGCTCTTCATTAATTTGATTCCTTGCCCTAATTCAGCTGTCCAGGGTCACAACTTCCTTCTTAACCTCTAAAGCTCATGTCTACAGCATAGAGAGACCTTGAAGGAGACTCAAGATCAATTCCCTGCAGGAGGAACTGTGAAAAACCATCTGCTCCTTTTAGCCCCCCTAGAGAGAGGGGAAAAATAGCTTTGCAACCCTGAGTTACTAAATATCTCCAAGGCTGAACTGAGTGAGATGCCTGTGGATCTGTACCTAAGGTACCACATTAGGTCCATTGCCCTGGAGCCTCCACATGCCTGTACCATCCGCTGGAGGCAGAGGAATACTGAAGAGCTGAAGGTAGCACCAGACCTTTAAAGGGGGGGTGATGTCAACTTTGAGCTTTTGTTCTCATCTCCGTCTGATGGCAGAAGGACACAACCTATTCATCTGGACTGGTCTGGCATGGGGATAAGGAATTGTTTGTACATAAATCATGCTTGATGCACAGAAGACAGTTTGCGTGCAAGCTTTTGCTGTGCAAAAGTCCTTGCTGAATCAGGCATAAAGTCTGCACACAAAAAAGTCCTTCCAGATCCCAGATCTGGTGATCAGTCTAAGCCCTTGGTCTGGCCCTTTTCCCAAGAGTCTAACAACATCCCTTTACCACCAACCATTTTCCTCCAAATCAGTGCCCGGTTTTCACTTGTATTTAGTGTTATAGCCACGAGCATGTTCACTAGCAAAACGTTATATATGAATTCATGCTCTTTGAATGAAGACTTCCTTCTTCTGAAGTTGGAGACATCTAGTTCCATTTAGCAGGAGCAAACAGACCAGGCCTAGGGCCCAGTAATGATCACAGCCAAAATGTTTCTTGACACCTAGTGATGAAGACCCGAGAGGATCAGATTCTTCTCATGTGCATTTAGTGGATTCTACAAATTGTGAAACTTTCCACTTTGAGCAGATGCATAACATGGCTGGATCAACTTATAAAGTTAGGGCTGTAGTGGAAAACCCACTGTGATCAAATCCATGTAACAAATCTGTCTCCTGGTGGCAAATATAAAGGATAGCAAACAGGCACATATAGTTTGGAGTGCATGCATGCGGTCATGCGACCACTTCACCCACAAGAAAACAAAACACGTACAGGGAGAATCTGCTTTACGGCAGATTTTATGTTTTTTAGAATGGATCTCTCTACCGGGATCTATATAAACTCTGCTCTTCCCATTTCTATCCGCCACTGACCCACTTCTTTTTCTAAAATAATTTACTTTATTATAGACTTCAACATAATAATGGCCAAACATCACACATTGCTGACTCTACTCCGCTTTCTCGGGTCCCAGAAAAAAAGGTGACAGAACGCTGCTCTGGGTTGTTCTGCCAGAAATGAAGCCCAGTGAGCAGTGAGGCCAGGGCTGAAGCCTTGACAACTGGCACTGCTGCTCACAAGTTTCAAACCCTTTTAGTGTCTGATCTTTGCAGCATCTGCTTTGGATGATTCTGGAGCCGCAAACGGTGGGGGGAGGGGGGAGAGATGCCACCATGCCGCTTTGTCACTGGACTTTGCCAAGCGCACTCAATGCGCCTATATTTAAAGGCCCCACGGCAGGGAAACAGACTGCTGCCACTTACACATGATGTCACGCGGCTGGGTATTTAAACCCAACAGCGCCACCAACACATTGCCTTGGCAACAGGTCTCCTGCCTAGCCTTCATGTGTTGCCTTCCAGCTTGTCTTGCTCCTTTGTCTCTCCTTGTTCTGCTGCCTTGTGCCCTCAGTCCTGCTCCTGTCCACCCTTGCTTGGTCCTGTGTCCATCTTGTCTAGCTCCTCCAGCCTGCCTCCTGTTGTGTTTGGGGCATCTTGTGGACCCTTAGTCGCAGTGGAGATGACTCCTCCCACAGGGAGGGGCCCCATGGGGAACCACAGCGATAGGCTAAACTCAGAGAGCAGACACTTGTAGGTGGAAAGCTTTATTGTACTGCTGTAGATGGTATGAGGCAGGAAGGAAAGGCACTGAAGTCCAGCAAAGTGCCAATACGCTCAGACAATCTCAGATGTAGAAGTCTCACCCAGATGCTCAAGGTAGGTAGGGACCCGCAGTGCGGTGGGTGAAGTAGGAGAACTGGATCACAGAGGTACTCACAGGAGCGTAGTGTGGACGTCTTCCTGGCAAAGGAGATGGTGGGACCGATGGTCCGTGATGCAGGATAAACTGGACTGATAGGCCCTCGAGGAGCGAGTACCAAATAGTGCAGAAGATCCTGAAATGAAATAGAGAAAAGACCCCCCGAGGAGCTGTTGTCTACTTAGTAGAAGCCCCGAGGGGTTGTAGGAAGCGAGAGGCCCCCAAGGAGCGGATGCCTAGAGCTTCATCAGAGAGAGATTCCCCATAGGGTAGAGAAGCGTCTAAGCAGCAGCTTAGAGCAGTCAGAGTAGCTTAAACCAAAGTCCTTGCTAACTCAACATAGGTAGCGTAGTGGAGGCTTAAATACCCAGAGGTATTGACGTCATGCGGTGGGGCCGCCCCCGAGGTTCCCGCCATGATGTGTATTTAGGCGTAGGCAACGTGCGCGTGCACACCCTAGGAGACCACGGGAATGAGCATGGCAGACTGGGACGCCCATGCTGCGTTGGAGACGCCGAGGGTTTCGGCACTCGGCACCGGAGGTAGCCATCTTGCCCACAGAGGAGGAAAAGGGTAGAAAAGAGGTAACAGCCGACTGCGAACGACGGACGTAACACCTCCTGTATTGACTTTTGCTACAGACCTGGACCACTCTCTTGCCTGCAGCCTGGTACTGACCCTTGGCCTGGTCCCGGATACTATCTATTTGCAGCCTGCCCTGACCCTTGGCTTAGACCTGGATACCTGCTACTCATGCCTGCCCTGACCACTGAACATACCTGGACTCTCTGAGACTGTTCTTTAAGGGGCACTTACCTAAGTCATGCTGGCCCCAGGAACCCAAAGGCTCAACCTACGGGGAACAGGACTGGTATAGGTAAAGCTCCAGTTCCAGTTCCGCCAGCTATAGCCATGGGCCTATGGGTTTGCCTACTAGGCAACATCAACTACGCCAGAGCCTAAGGGCTCACAATCGTGACACAATGTATATCATCTCTGCTCCTCTGTGGACACAGAACAGAGCCAGTACTTGCATGGATCATTTATAGCTCCTCAGCCCCTGGAGAAAGCAGAGAACAGAGAGTGTTGGAGCTGCTTACCTGAGAGAAGGGCAAACACATAGCTTTGATTTTCATGCAATTTCTCAGCTCAGTTTAGGAGGCTGTGAAGGACAAAGGCCAAGGTAAACAAAAAAAAAAGAGAGACGGGGTGAGTGCCTGTGAGCCCCATTGCTTCTGACACTCCTGGGTGTGCTGGCTTCCTGCTTATCACACCACCATCCCAGGACTTGCCACCTCTGTTGCTGGTGACACAAGTGAGGATGAAAGGGCCAAAAGAGTGAATGAGGGAATGTGGGGAGGAGGGTGAGTGAATGGATTGGAGGGAAGGGAAGAAGAGTGAGTGATGGGATGAATGGACCAGAAAGGTTGTGTGGGGGAGGGGGAGTGAGTCAGGGGTCAAAGGTGCTACGGGGTGTGAGTGATCAGAGGGATGGAGAAAGGGTGGAGGGGATAGGATTGGGTGTGGTGAGGAGAGAAGAGGGAGAGAGAGCGAGGAGAGAATGTGGCATCTTCTCTTCCTTCCATCCCAAAGAAGGTACAGAGCAGGTCATGCTTTTGAATTCAGGCCCCCACACTCCTGTATTTTACTGGCCGAGGAGGAAGAGGAGGAGAGCTGCTGGAGAGGGTAATTTCCAGGGGGAGGAAGGGCTCAGACTTAGGGGCTTTAGGACCACTGGGTGGGGGATTAGAGAGAAAGAGCCCCATTTTTCTGTCTGCCTCCTCCTCCTTAATCCCGTGATCCTGCATCCCCTACTCCCAGCTGTGTTCATCGAGCGTGATAAGAATGTGAAGAGAGAGAGTGTGAGTGTGTAAGAGTGTTCACACCCATCCTCGGTCCCGCTCCTTTCCACAGGCTCACAAATTAAACCCTGGGAACCATAAAGTAAATGATTTCCCTCTCCAGAACTGGCATTACAGCCCCCCAAATGGAGCAGTCAGTCTTCTGCCCCTTGGATGGCCGACTTCAGGCTGTAAGGGGTCTGGACATAGGCCTCAGGAATAGGGGCGGCCAATTCGAGGGCATAATCCTGTCAAATAATCTCCAGGATCCATGATAATGCAGGTTCACGCTTCATAAAGCTGTGCCAAACGGCTGCCACCTGCTGGAGGTGAAGCGTGGATCCTCATTCAAGCTCCTCCTCCTTGATTTCCTCTTCAGCTCTCCCAAAAGGAGTGGACTGATGTCAGTAGCCTAGATTTCTGAGGGATGACATATCTCATAGTAATGAGCATGAGAGGCTCTCATTGCACCCCTGCCCTGCCCTCTGCATTCCCCCAGGTCCCTTATTAGCTTTTCCAGCTCTTCCCTGAACAACCTGCCTTTGAAGGGTAGCCTACACAGATGGGCTTTGGAGGCCAGTTCCTCAACCATAGCAACCTCCTAGATGATACCATTGGTGCTACCTGTTTGGCCATTGTCCTGATTAAGTCATACAGTGTCCATTAAGAAGGCCGTCCCTGATTCCAGCTTAGCTACCTCATTATCCTGGGTGAGCTAAGGCTCCTCCGTGTCTAGTTACAGCTGCTGAGCCCACCGAATCAACAATCTAGCCATGTACCTCCCGCAGATGCCACCTGTAGGGACAAACTGGCAATTTCAAAGGATCTTTTCAGAGCTGCTTCAATCCTCCTATCTTGGTGGTCCTTTAGGACCATGAACCCTTCTACCAGGATTGTAATCTTTTATGTGAATGCAGCCACCTTTGGCATACGAAACAGGTGGTCCACGTCTACCTGTTGGATTGTCTAGAGTACTGGCATTGCTCTCCTGATCCAAAGGCAGGAGTCCAGGATCTCTCGTTCTGCTGTAATAATTGGACTGCTAGGTGAAGATTGAAGGCTTTAGAGGTTTTCTTACTCCCTGCTAAAATTGGATCTTCTTATGCAGCTGCTTCCCTTTCCTGTATATCTGAAAGTTTCAGAGATTGGATTACTTGGATACAATTGCCCCACGTTCAGCCTTTCTAAAGAGTCTCACCACATCTTTCTCTCCTCCAAGAGATGTCTGCTTCCAAGCCTTCCCCCAATTCCTGTGTCTTTCGTCCTCCCTCCCATGGGTCACTCTGGATGCTGTGGCAGGTCCAAGAGTGGTCCCAAAAGGACCTTTATCCAGTTCCATCCTGAGTCTCTTTAAACTGGAGACTGTTCCGCTCCAGGCTTGGGAAGTAGCTGAGCCTCTGCTAGGCCCTTACCTCCCCTTCTCTTTATTGTTAGTTAGTTAGTTAGTTAGTTATTTATTTATTTATTTATTTATTTAAAGTCTTTTCTATACCGTCGCTAAGTTAAATACCATCGCAACGGTTTACATGTAGGCACATAAGTAAGTTTGGAGTAAGCGTACTATAGTACTTTCTAACCGGTGCCATTCAGTTTCGGTTACATTAAATCATAAAAATACGTATAAATGTTTAGTGATGTAGGTTCTGGCCAGGTGTACCTAGAAGGTACTTTTACAGGTAAAAAAATAAAATAAAATAAAATAAATAAGTCACATTTACTGTGTTATCTTATTACATTCATTGTGTACTCAATATGTTAAAATATTGTAATGCACATTTATGAGAATAGTGCTGTGTGCCGGTGCTCTTCTGTTTATTCCAGTGTATTTTCTATTCTCCGGTCTCTTTATAAAAGGCTTGTTTAAAAAGCCATGTCTTTAGACTTCTCTTGAATGTTTTGGGGTCTCTCTGTAATCTGACCTCCAAAGGCATTGTGTTCCAGAGTGTGGGGCCTGCTAAAGACAATGCCCTCTCTCTAACCTGTGTTAGTCTCGCTGTCTTGACTGAGGGAATGGTTAAGAGAGCTTTGTTTGCCGATCGAAGGTTTCTGTGTGGTACGTATACTCGTAGTGCAGTGTTTAGCCAGTCCACTTTTTCATCATGTATTAGTTTATGTATGGTGTTGCGGTCTCTACCGCTTCCCTCCGCTTAGGGCTCAAACCCGCCTACCTCCGTTTCAGGAATCACCGCATTCCGCCCGCTCTGGACCCCGGGGGCTTCTCTCACTCCACGTGGTGGCCGCCATTACGTGCCTGCTTCTCCTCAGTCTCGCGCACGTGCGAGGACGCCCGTCTTGAGCACTCAACTCCCGGAAGCCTAGCCCCGCCCATGCTGCTGACGTCACGCCTGAGCCCCGATATAACCAGCGTCCAAACTCTCTCTCATCGCCTTGCAATGAGGTTCACAACTCCATAGTTGTACTTAGTTGTGTTCCTGGTGATCTCCACGTTTCCTGCTTCTGACTCTGGTCTGCTTCCGACTCCGCTTCAGCCTGCTGCCTGCCTCTGACTCCGGTTTGCTTCCAACTCCGCTTCAGCCTGCTGCCTGCCTCTGACTCCGCTTCTGCCTGCTGCCTGCCTCTGACTCCGGTTTGCCTCTGACTCCGCTTCAGCCTGCAGCCAGCCTCTGACCCCAGCCTGCTTCCGCTTCAGCCTACAGCCTGCTTCCGCTTCAGCCTACAGCCTGCTTCAGCCTCCGGTTTGCTTCCAACTCCGCTGCCGCCCGCTGCCCTGCCTTCAGCTGGCCCTCGGCCCTGTACAGCCGGTTCCCTGCTTCCCGGGTACCTTGGACTTCCTATCCTTCCTGTTTGCTCTGGTCCCGGTCTAAGCCTATCTCAACCCCTGGACTTTCAGCCTCTGTCCCAAGTCCCAAGGTCCCAGTGCCCTACGGGCTCCTCCCGGGGGGCTCCTGGTTCCCGGGTGAACACCTCCTGCCTGTGGCTCCGCCTCCCGGCCTACCCTGTCACCCTAGGTAGGCCAGCCCAAGGGTCCACTATCTCGCCAGCAGTGTCCAACTGCAACATATGGTAAATAGTGCTTTGTATTTTATCCTTTGTTCTATGGGTAACCAGTGAAGTTTGGCCAGAGTTTGTTATATGGTCTCTTCTTCTTTTTCCAGTTAGTATTCTCGCTGCTGTGTTTTGTAGAATTTGAAGTGGTCTTATTGTATTTGGGAGTCCTAGAAAAAGTGCATTACAGTAATCGGTACTGGCGAAAACTAATGCCTGAAGCACTGTTCTGAAATCTGCAGGAGTTAGTAACAGTTTAAGTTTTCTGAGGATCATGAGTTTAGCATAGCCTTCTTTTACTTTTAGCAATATGTGTTGTTTTAGATTAATTTTGGGGTCCATTATTATTCCTAGGTTCCTTACTTTTTTTGCTAGTTCTATTTTCTGGTTATTTTTGAGTATAATTGGAGTTTGAATGATTTCGATATTTTTTCTTTCTAAGTGTAGAAATTCTGTTTTTTCAATATTGATCACTAGTTCCATTCGGTTTAATTTATTTATTTTATTTTATTTATTTGTTATTTTTATTATACCGAGTTTCATGATAGGAATCACATCAACCCGGTTTACAATTAACAATGTGAGTAAAGGCAGAGAGTAACAAAGTAAAGAACATTTCCCAATACAAGAACAAATATAGTATGAAACTTAACAAATATTATAACAATATTTTGGATGTGAGAAAGTTACAAAAAACATGGAAAAATAACTTGGATATGAAAGGGGAGGAATTATAGAACGACTATAAGCATTTTAACCAGCCTTATCAATTAATAAATATGTATAATATTATAAAATGTAGATGTGTAGCAAAATGATTAGATAATATATTGTTGTGAAGTATAATAAAATGTTGCTGTGACTGCGTGTGAAGTTAGTGGGATTTTTTTTTTTTTTTTTTTTACAGTTCCTAACTTTTGTGTTTATGCTGATGATGAGTGGGGAATTTAATCCAGAACTGGGAAAGCTTTTTTAAAAAGCCAAGTTTTTAGTCTTTTCCTAAAAGTTGGAGCGCATGGTTCTTGTCTTAAGTCCGGTGGGATGGAGTTCCAAAGGATTGGACCTGCTGATGAAAGAGCTCTTGAGCTGTAGGATTTATGATGGTAGGTTTTGGCATGTGGAACCTGTAGTGATTCTTTGTAGTGTTCCCTGATGGGTCTGTCTGATGTGTGTTTTTTAAAAGGGATTTGTAGGTCCAGTTGAGTGTGTTGATGGATGTTCTTGTAGATAATCATGATGGTTTTATACATAATTCTGAAGTGGATCGGTAACCAATGAAGGTCTTTGAGGATGGGGGAGATGTGGTCGATTTTCCTGGAGTTTGTGAGGATTCTGGCTGCTGTGTTCTGTACCATTTGTAGAGGCTTGGTGTAGGAAGCTGGGAGGCCTAGTAGAAGAGAATTGCAATAATCTAGTTTGGAGAAGATTATTGCTTGCAGGATTGATCTAAAGTCATGCGCGTGGAAAAGTGGCTTTATTCTTTTCAGGATATGTAATTTGTGGAAGCAGTCTTTGGTAGTTCTGTTAATGAATGGTTTGAGGCTAAGACGATTATCTAAGAAGGCTCCTAGATCTCTTACATGGGTGGTTTGTAGGAGTGTTGGAGGCTTTGAAAGTGTATTGTTGTTTTCAGGTGCTATAAGGAGATATTCCGTTTTCGACGCATTGAGGACTAGGTTTAGGCTGTTGAGGAGGTGTTTGATTTCTAGTAAGCAATTGTCCCAGTATTCCATTGTTATCGAGATTGATTCTTTTAAAGGGATCACAATCTGTACGTCGTCAGCGAAGAGGAAGTGTTTCAGGTTTAATTTTGTGAGTAATTGACAAAGTGGTAGAAGGTATATATTAAATAGAGTGGGTGACAGGGAAGAACCTTGTGGCACCCCTCTGGTGGAGGGGTGATATTGGGATAGTTGTTAATAGTTGTTTTATGATGTCTAGGTACATGTTAGCTAGGTTTAATGTTTTTTCTATTGAGTCATCGATTGGTAGAATTAATTGAATATCATCTGCGTAGATGTAATGTATGATTCCTAATCCTGCTAGTAGATGGCATAATGGAAGCATGTATATGTTAAAAAAGGTTGCAGATAAGGCTGATCCCTGCGGTACACCTGTTTCAAGATTGAATTTGTCTGATAGTGTGTTGTTGATCTGAACTTGAAAGAACCTGTTTTTTAGATATGAGCAGAACCAGTTTGTTTCGTTGTGTAGTCCAATATCTTCTAGTCTTTTTAGTAGAATTTTATGATTTACTGTGTCAAAGGCTGCTGATAAGTCTAACATTAATAAGCCTTGTAAATAACCAGGACAATTACATGGAAAAGCTGTTCCACCACAGTATCTTGCAGAGATACCCCCAGGGTCGGGGGGCTGCGGTCTTCTCTCCACCTCACTGCTTCCCAGGCATGCCGATGCTACCCCTGCCCAGCCGTCAGCTCCTCTTTCAGATGCCACGGTGGTTATTGCCTCCTCCTGTGGTGCCTGACCAATGGCTGACTCCTCCAGGATCTTGCTGCAGGCCCCCACCCCTCCTCCCTCTCTCCATTGCTCTTCTGAGGGAATCTGCAGCTGTGCTCCTCTTCTCTTCTTTTGCACAACTTTATGCTTCCACTACCAAGTGCAGGTCCTTTGCAGACCAGGCTCAAATGGGAACTGGATTTTCTTTCTCCAGGGAAGGAACAGCAGCCAATCCTGGCTGTCATCCCCTTTTTTTTGGCTTGGTTTAGGCTGTCCCAGGAAGATCAACACTTCAGGCCATTATCCTGGGAGCTTAACAAATAAAAAAATCCTTTTTTTTGCAGTTCTTCCTCTGCTGGAGGCAGAGAACTACTGCTAGCTTTTCCTGCTGCACCGAGCTATTTATTTATAGTTTTTATCTGCCGACATTCGTACGTACATCATGCCAGTTTACATAGGAAAATGAGTTTCTTCCCTGATAATTTTCGTTCCTGTACTACCAGGATCAGTCCAGACTGCTGGGTTGTGCCTCCCCTCCAGCAGATGGAGTCAGAGAAAAGCTGAAAAGCACTCCCTAGATATCCCGGGGTGCCACCTGCGATCCCTCAGTATTTCTCTGACTCCAGCAGATTGAGAGGCATAACCTGCGGTCCTGATCTACTTCTACTAAATTGGTTATCCAGGTTTTTTTCACCTCAGTGATATCCTATCTGACTAGATCAATTAGTACAGTTACTTGTTTGTTGACTGGTTAGGTGATTTGCTGCTGTTATATATATATTTTTTGTGTCTAGCGCAGCGAGAAACAGGGGTGGCAGGCTGAGAAGGGCATCGTCCTCACATCAATTTTTCCCGGACTTGTGGTTTCCCCCCCACATTGGGGCTCCATGCGCGCATTAAAAGAGCGGGCGCTGACTGTTCAGCACCCGCTTTCTACGTGCCTTTATTGCATCGGCCCCTTAGTTATAAGTACCTGGTTAGTAACCAAACATTAAACAGATCCCAAGCTACTAATGCTGATACAAGCAGTGGCTATTCCTTATTGATTAATAGCAGTTTATGGTTTTCTCCTCCAGGAATTATCCAAAATTTTTTTGAACCCAGCTACACTAACTGCACTAACCACATCCTCTGGCAACAAATTCCAGAGCTTTATTGTGCATTGAGTGAAAAAGAACTTTCTCCGATTAGTCTTAAATGTGCCCCATGCTAACTTCATGGAGTGCCCCCTAGTCCTTTAGTATGCCCTATGGCATTCTCTCTGCTCACAATCTCACCCCCTTCTATTCCCCATCTCCCAAAGATGTGAAAGTATTAGAAAAAAACAAGTTATTCTCTTTTTGTAGGTTGCTATACCACATGACCTGTCTGTTTCGCTGTGCACCCCCCACCCCATACCCTCCCTCCCCACTTTGTAATCACCATGGCGCCATGGCGTTCCTGCTTGAGCAGGTAAAAGATACTGTGCACCATTGGAATGTAATAGCAACTTCCCCCTGACCACATAGTGCAGTGCCTTTGCCCACCATCCCCTTTACAGTGCTTGAAGTGATTGCTCCTCCTAGATATAATAGGTTATACTTTCCCAGTTATCTTAATCAAACAACTACTATAACTGTATATTCTGTTAGGTTGCATATAAATTGTTAGCAACCATGTCCAGTCAAGTCTCACAATTATCCTGTTTAATCCAGGTCATCCCGCTTCTTCCTGATCCCTGATTGCAAGCGCTTCATTTCGTCGCAATCTTCGTCCCCGCTTTTCAACCCGTTGCCATCTTGAGGACTCAGGGCGGCCTTTATTCTCCGCTATTGCTGCGTGCTTGATAGGAATGCCTGCTGATTTTAAAATGGCCGCTGCTTCATCCGGGGTAGTGGCACGAGATGTTATGCCTTGTATGCTTATGGCGATCCCTGCCGGGAACAGCCATCGATACTGGATTTTGTCCTTTCGGAGTAAGGAGGTGATCTGCTGGTAGGACTGTTGGCGTTTAAGGGTTCCAGGTTACAAATCTGCGAAGACAGAGGCGTTTTGCCCTTCCCACAACCACGATTGTTGTTTCCTCGTCGCCAGTAATACCTGCTCTTTTTCCGGATATCTCAAATAGCAGGCTATTATATCTCGCGGTCGGTTTCCTTTTCTCGGCCCGAGGGTTCTATGTGCTCTCTCTAGCTCTATCAGGTGATGGGTAGCCTCGTCTGCATTCTCTCCTCCCTGTTCTAAAAAGAAACGGCCTCGGTTTCAGGGACTCCCCGAAAACCGCAGGTTACTCCTGTGATTTCGGTTTTCCAAATCCTCGATTTTTAATAGGAGTTCGTCTCCCTCTTTGGCAATAAGATCGCACTGGGACTGAAGTTTCCCTAGCTTGTGCTCTTGTGATTCCAGCCAGATATCACAATCATCCACTCTGTGTCCAATGTCCCCCATTTCATCCCTCAGTTCTGCAATCCGTTCGAGCAAC
Source organism: Rhinatrema bivittatum (assembly GCF_901001135.1). Classification (NCBI taxonomy): domain Eukaryota; kingdom Metazoa; phylum Chordata; class Amphibia; order Gymnophiona; family Rhinatrematidae; genus Rhinatrema; species Rhinatrema bivittatum. The sequence goes on from NC_042622.1 coordinate 7,871,152, forward strand.
TCCTTTTTATTCTCTTTTAAGCTCTCCTAAGATCACTAAACCATTGTTGGAATTCAGTGCGAGTGGGGACCTCAGGAATCTGATAGCCTAGTTCTCCGTTTTGGGAGTCAGATTCATCTTCAGATGGAGCAGTCATTTCTGGCTCCGCTCCGTTGCTCAGGCCTTCCGAGTCTCCTCCTGATTTTAAATATGAAAATTTCCTTAGATCGGTCCCCTTTTTTTTATTAGTCATGGCTATATATGTAGAGGAATGTGGATCTCTGCTAATCTCCACAATGGGGATGAGCTGGATGGCGATTTGCTCTATTTAAAACTCGTGGTGCTCAGGAGTTCTCTTTTCAAGCTGCCATTCCATCCGATGACGTCACAGCTCCTCTGTTTCGTGTCTTTTAACCAGTTTGCAATCCACGAAAGGACATCATCACCTATCCCATGACTTTTTCGTTTTCTTAGAAGCCTCTCATGAGGGACTTTGTTAAACATCTTCTGAAAGTCCAAATATATCACATCTACTGGTTCACCTTTATCCACATGTTTATTCACTCCTTCAGTCCACCAGGCCTACCTCTAGTTGCTGTCCAACAGAATCAGCCACCGGCCAATAAGATACGCATTCTTGAGAAGTGGGGCTGCAACACTCTGACTAAGACATAAGGGAGTTTCCAGATTGAATGCAAATAAAGACAGGAGAGGCAGCAATCACACTCCGAAGAATGGAACAGACCAGATTACAAGACTTTACTATGGTCACATCATCTTTGCTATCAGCCTACCTGGCCTGTTCCATGTGCATCATGCAGCTGGGCTGGGGCTTGATGAGGTCATGCTCATCCCTCACTGATTTCCTCCTCCTCCTCCTCCTCTTGGACAGTAAAGGTGCAAGCAGTCTATGGCACTCCTAGCTGGAATTGCCAACTTTTATCTTAAGTCACTAGATCCACTGTGAAAAGTCTGTAGATTGGGTAAAAGTTGCTAGAACATGTTGCTGTACAGTGGTGCCACTATAGCTGGGAAACTTGATCAAGCTGAGTGGTGTACAGTGGCAGAAGAAGGCAGGAGGCAATACACACTTTTGTGGCTCTGAGTCAAACATTCTTGCTCGCTCTGACACACACACATTTTTAGATCCAGGAAACTTTATTGGCACACATAAACACACACACATGTGACACACATATACTCTCTCTCACAGGGCTGTGCATGGGGGGGGACGAATAGGAGTAACTACCCTGGGCCCTGGAGCGCGGTGGCAGCCCCATCCCCAACACTATTATTTCCTGTCTGCTTGGACCCTGATGTGGTTGGTTCACTTGGACCTCCCCGAGTTAGGAAACTTCACTGGAAGCCATTTTTGTGCTGCTGTTCATGTGCTCCCTCAGGACGGGCGAGCATCTTGTGCTGCTGCCACTCCTTCCCCATCCTTTCTGAATACTCACCAGCTCGGCCCCCACAGCCTGCGGCCTCTCACCTGGGCTGAGGGGGTAGGAAGGTTGCAGCTCCTGGGTTTGCTGCCTGTGATTCCTTTCTCCTCCCTGCAGAGAGAGCTCCTGACGTGATCTGATCCGCCAGCACCTCCTGGGGGGTCAGCACGGCCAGGCAGAGGAGATCTCGCCTTCCTGCGTCCAAACATGCTCAGAGGAGAGCACGAGAAAGTCGCGAGATTTGTAGCTAAAATGTTAAAAAACAGATGAATTAACTTTCTGGGACGTTCACAGTTCCGAAATCTCCATCGGATTAAAAAAAAAAAAATCGACAACTTTAAATTAGCAGCGCCATACCCGCGGTAACCATGGAAACCGTGACCTCAGGGGAAGTTCCGGCCGAGGCCACGCCCAGCCCCCCGCACAGTGCCGGCCTCTGCCCGGTAACCATGGAAACACGGGCCTCGCCGGAAGTGCCTGCGCCTGCTTCCTGCCGCGGTGCTTGCCTGGGACAGTGGCCCCAGTTTCCGGTGGGAGTAAGATGGCGGCTAGTGCTCCGGCTGCCAGCGGCTCCGGGGCTGCGGCCCCGGGGAATGCGCCTGTGCCCGGCGGACCCTCGGCACTCACCGCCTCCATTACCGGCACCATGAACAAGAAGAAGAAGCCCTTCCTGGGCATGCCCGCGCCGCTGGGATACGTGCCGGGCCTGGGCAGAGGGTGAGAGCAGGGCCCGGGAGGGACTCGGAACAGAGGGAATCCCGGGGGGAGGGAAAGGGAGAGTGAAGACTTGTTACGAGGAAAAGTGATAAACCAGCAGGAAACGTTCAAGAAATTATTGGCGTGATTTCGCTTAGTTTGGTTTTCTCTTTTGAGAATTTAATAATCTTAATGCATGTCAGTGGCTGGTTCAGGTCTATCCCTTAGAATAGTTTATACCTAAGGCTTCTCCAGTGCAGCATAGCAAGGATCCTGCATGCTCTGGCCCATCTGGTCTCTAACTTCATTGTTACTTATGACATCATTAGGAACTTTGTGTAACATAAGATGAGATACACTTCATTATAAAGCTCTGCTAAAAGTAGTGTATATAAGGTCTCCCAAACCAGTCATACCAGAGGTCAATCTCACCCATTGTCCTGTCTCTGACAGCAGTGAGCAGAAAGTGCTTAGGAGAAACAGGGATGGGGTTATTCATGTGCTATCAAACCCTTCCAGTTTATAGCTGTCAGATTAGAGATGCATTGCATTTGAGATGATATATCTTAAATAACTTCTGATAGGATTAGACAAAATTATGAAATATAAATCATTCTTGAGCTCAGTATTGAAGACATTTTGTTTCCTGCAATTCTGTGGCAGCAGAATCCATCGTTCCCTGTAAATTGCAGGGCCCAGCATTACTGATGCTGGCTGACTGCTATCTCCAGTATCTCCTGTCCTCCTAAAGGCCATCACTCTGTCACCTCTTCTTCAGCCTCCAGCCCTTTGCTGCAATCTTCCTTGTTTTTGCCAGCTGCCTCCATCGTCCTCTTCTGTCCACCACAATCTTTTTTTCCTTCTCCTGTCACTTGTAGAATATAGAATCCTAAAAAATCTTAAATAACAAACAACACTTTGTTCATCCACTTTCTAGTGGCCACTGGTTTTACAACTCGTTCTGATATTGGTCCTGCCCGAGATGCCAATGACCCGGTGGATGATCGCCATGCTCCTCCTGGGAAGAGGACTGTGGGGGACCAGATGAAGAAGAGTCAGGCTGATGATGATGATGAAGATCTAAATGACACCAATTATGATGAGGTATTGTTAATCCAGCAGCCATTAGTGCAGGCTGCTGTGTGGTAACTGGAGTCCCTTTCCCATCTAAGGCATGGAGAAGCCTGAGGATGTAAGGAGCATAGGTGCAGTCCACTTCTCTTTAGGCTTCATTTCATTTTGTTTTGAAATGGAAAAATTTCCAGGGGGACCCAAGTTAGTTTAGTCACAGAATAATGTTTTTTGTGTGTATCATTTTTTTTAAATAGTTTGATTTATTTGTGGGCTGGTAATCTGTCATTTACCTGTGCTGGCCATGTAAATATCCTTTCCATTGTAGCTGTTTTGGTTCTCTTAGTGATGTTTGTACTCCTTGTGATAAGCTCACATTAACATCTTTTGCTTCTCTCAGTTTAACGGGTATGCTGGAAGCCTGTTTTCTAGTGGACCCTATGAGAAGGATGATGAGGAGGCAGATGCCATTTATGCAGCTTTGGACAAACGGATGGATGAAGGAGAAAAGAGAGAAGGTACAGTTGCAGACTGGCTTGCACAGACTTCTTATCACCATCCTCAGTAGGGCTTTGGATGGGGGTTTAGCGGTATCCCTAAATTGGCAGCCAGTTTAAGCAGAGTTAATAGGGAACTGCATAGATCAAGTTAATTATTTTGTTGTAGATCAACTTCTTGAATATTTAAATGGTTGCTGAAAAAATATTGGGATATTCCAACTGGTGACTGCCTCCTTCAGCTTCCCTATGACCTGCAGTAGCACCCATTGAGGGGCACAGATTGTGTCTGGACTCACTGCCATGTTTGGCCTCTGCACTGACCCAGAGGTGAGAGAGTCAGCTTGCTATATATCAATGAGCTATTAAAATGTAAAACAGGGGTTGGGAGTTCAATTTTTAACACTAAGTAACATACCAACCTCTGTTTTACATTTTATAGCTCATTGATGTACAGCAAGCTGGTCTCTAATTATATCATTACCGATTGACCACTTTATATTAGTTATCAATCATAGACATACTTAGAATTGATTCGGTACAATTTTGTTACCATGCCTGTTAACTTGATTAGTTAAGAAATACCAATCCCAGTTTTGATACACAGCGGTTTTTTAATATAATCACTAGTTGACCCCTGCCACACTTATTCTTTCAATCATAGGCAAAGTTGGAATCAGTTCTGCATTCGTCTCACCACACCTGCTAAAATGATGGGTTAATATTTGTTTCATTTATTGTTCAGTCTCTTAATTAATATTGTTTATATATTTTTTTATTATTATGTCATGCATGGTTTTATATGTGTCTATCTATGTTTGTATATTATTTATTTGTTTCTATGTAGCCCCTGAAGCAGCTCAAAATGAGAGTGAAACTTGGCCTGAGTTGGGCTTTTTATTACAAGATATATTAATAAATTCCTTGGTGTTTGCCAAACTCTACCCCTTGCCAGAACAAACCTTTGGAGCTTTTTGCGCTTCCGCAAGTGGATGTGGCGGTTTCCCGCGGTCACTAAGAAGACTACGATTCCGGTGGTGGAGGCCGTGGCACTCAAGGATGGTCAGGATCGGAAGTTGGAGCTTCATCTTAAGAGAATTTTGAGGGGGCAGCCTTGGGGCTCCGGCCCGCCATTTGCTCTGGCTTTATGCGAAGAGCATGTTTACGCTCGGGTGCAGAGTTTCAGGATGGGCAAACGCTACCTGGATCCGACACGATCAAAATCAGATCGTGTGGAGGCGTCTGTTACGTATGTGGCTGATGCTCTTTATGATTTAGTGGTGGTCGCTATCTCGAGTTATGAGTTTCTGAGGTCGCGGCCCGACGTTTGCTGTGGTTCCGTCCCTGGTCTGCGGATGTGTCTTCTAAGGCCCTGTTCCCTGAACGTACCCGGATCAGTCCAGACCATGGGTTAAGCCCCTGTTCCAGCAGGTGGAGACAGACCAGAGTTCTGAGGCTGCCCATATAAGGACGGAACCCACCCAGGAGCCCTCAGTATTTGTCCGTCTCCAGCAGTTGGAACAGCTCACCCTTTGGTTCCCTGTTAGCTTGCCCTCTGGGTTTTTCTTCTTTCTTAGGGGCAAGCTCACGCAAGTACTTTTTTAATTTGCTTCTTATATATTGGAAAAAAAAAAATGTGTATCTCTGACTGTCTGTGTTAGGGCAGATACCTTTGTCTCCCTCGCTCTTGGGGTTCCTAGGGGGGCTTTGCCCCTTGATATTTACGAGGGTAAGTCAGTAAGTAAGCCACAAATCTCTCTACTAAGGTAATAAAACATATATCTGTAATGTTGTCATATTCCATAGATGGCAGCACCTTAGAAGTGCTTATGTACATAAATAGTTATTTAAACTGTGCATGCGCAGGGGCTGTGTACACAAGGAAAATGGCTGCCGTGTTGACAGATTGTACGGTCGAAGAACAACGTGCTGTTGTCTGATTTTTATGGGCTAAGGGCTTAGTGGCAAAAGACATTCATAAAGAAATGTATCCAGTATATGGAGAGAAATGTCTCTCGCGTAAAGCAATTTATAACTGGACCGATAAATTTGCACAAGGAAGTGCCAATGTGAACGACGAAACCAGATCTGGTCGACCTGTAGAAATTGTGACAGAGGCAACTGTGAAGCCGGTTGAAGAGATGGTTCACGCTAACCGGAGGGTAACAATTGACGAAGTTGCCAAAGAAATTGGGTGTTCTCACGGATTAGCATATTCCTTAGTGCACGATGCATTGAACTTTTGCAAAGTCTGTGCAAGATGGGTTCCCAAACAGCTGACCGAAGACAATAAGAACAACCGGATGGGTGTGTGTTTGGAAAATCTCTGCCGTTCTGCAAACGAAGGTGAATCAATGATGGCACGTATTGTTACTGGTGACGAGTCGTGGGTGCACCACTATCAACCAGAAGCGAAACGCGATTCCACGCAGTGAAAGCATCCACTATCACAGACACCGAGAAAGTTCAAGCTTGTGCCTTCTGCAGGAAAGGTGATGTTGACTGTGTTTTGGGACCGAGATGGGATCCTCTTAACCAGTTTTCAGAAGTGTGGTGAATCTGTTAATTCGGCTTCCTACTGTGCTACTCTATTAAAGCTTAAAGAAGCTATTTGTAGAAAACGCTCAGATCTGGAAAAAAGGGGAGTGCTGGTTCTTCACGATAATGCCAGACCACACACTTCGAATGAGACTCGTCAGACAATTGCGAACCTGCACTGGGAAGTTCTTGAACATCCAACCATACAGTCCGGATTTGGCACCCAGCGATTTTCACTTTTTTGGCAAACTGAAAAGCCATTTCAGTGGTAAACATTTCACCAGCGATGAAGAAGTGGAATAAGAGGTGAAGCGCTGGTAATGACGCCAGTCAAAAGACTTTTACACAGTAGGTTTTGATGGATTTTTCAAACGCTGGGACAAATGTATAAATGTTTGCGGCGATTACGTTGAAAAGTAGTTGGTTTTTCCAGAAAAACTGTTTGTGACTATATTCTGTATATTTCACAGTAAATAATTCATCTTTTGCATTTAAATAAATTTCATGAATATTAATCACATGTATGTTTGTAACTTACTTACTGACTTACCCTCGTATCAGCCTAGGTTCCCTTCCCGGTGACCTGTGTGGGTGATACTGATGGTGCCAGTCCCTCTCCCCGCTTTTATGCTGCCGTGCCCCGAGATGCCCATTCCTCGGTTGTGCCTTTCAGGGAAGACTTACATTCCCCTGACTCTGTGAATAAATTAAAATTTGCTCTGAGATTTATTGAATTTTTTTATTTTTACAGTTCTTTCTTTGTTTAAAAAAAAAAAAAGGCAGCAGTTTTATTTAGTGAGGAGAGAGCGGGGTTCAATCTCCCGCCTAACTCCTCGGGGGCTCCCAGCTCAGCTGTTTCTCATTAGTTTCGTGGCTCCTTCCTCATGCCGCGGCCACTTTGCTGTGTTGCTTGTGGAGTCGGCCTTCTGGCTCTCCCGCGATGGGGTTTGTTCTAGGTGCCTTTCAGGGGGTGAAGGCTCCTCTCTTGAATCGCTAGTAATTAAACCGCCTGGTAGGACTCCTCGACGTGCTGCCAAGCCGTTTTCGTCCTGGGATCGCGTGGGAGCGGCGGCCATTTTAGGTTTTTCTGAACATTCTCTTCCTGCTTCTCCGGGAGCAGGGGACTCGATTTCTCCACTTTTCCCCCCCGATTTGAGCCCGGTTTGCTCTCGGGGTGTTGGCTCTGGCGCGCCCCCCCCCCCCCCCCCCATAAAAAATTCGGTCCGGGCCCGTTTTTCCTCAGAATTTGTTCTGTTAATGCATGATTCTTACCTGGCCAGTTTACAGAGGGAGGTGGACCCCCCCCCTATTGTTCCCCCCCCCTTCCAAACCCTCCTAATTTTCCTTTGCCTTCCCCTGAGGATCCTCAGGGCCCTATAAGGGTTCGTGTAGTCCCAGGACCTCCCCCTCCCCTGGTGGACCCCGCTCCCCAGCCTCCTTTGGACCCTTTTGATGTAGGGGATGATGATTCCACTGCCCCCCCCTTAGAGGGCGATGATCCCCATGTCCTGCACTTATTTCGGCGGGAGGAGCTGGAGCCTCTTATTCCCTTCGTTCTTCAAGAATTGGGAATTGATGCCCCCCAGATGATTCTGCGGCGGCGATGACGCCAAACCCGGACCCGGTCCTGGCGGGACTTAGGGCCTTACCGCTTACTTTTCCTTTTCATCCTATGCATCGCTTGCTCCTCCTCAGGGAATGGGAGTCCCAAGAGACGGGTCTTCGCGTTGGAAGAGCTATGGATAAATTATACCCACTCCCTGAGGACTGCCTGGACATGTTAAAAATTCCTATGGTGGATTTTTCTGTCACCGCTGTGACAAAGCGCACTACCATTCCGGTAGTGGGCGCTACCGCATTACGGGATGTACAGAACCGTAAGCTTGAATTTTATTTGAAACGCATTTTTGAAGTCTTAGCTCTTGGTGTCTGGGCGACAATTTGCAGCGGGCACGCCTTAGGTGGATGCAGCAGTTACTCAGCACCCAGGACCTCCCGTCTGCAGAGGCTGAGCAAGCTGAACGTTTGGAGGATGCTATAACCTATGGTGCGGATGCACTATATGATTTGCTTCGGGTCCAAGCTAAAATATGGTTTCAGCGGTATCTGCCAGACGTCTTCTCTGGTTACGCAATTGGTCCGCTGATGCTTCTTCTAAGGCTCAGTTGGGCACTCTTCCTTTTAAGGGCAAGTTGCTTTTTGGTGAGGACCTGGAACAGCTTATTAAGTCCTTGGGGGAAAACAAGGTCCATAAGCTGCCAGAGGACCATCCCAAACAGTCAGTCTTTTTTTTCCCCCAACTCGCACTCTCTTAAGGGGGAATCACCGTTATGTTAACAGGGCCTGTGGATCCTTCCCCAGGGGAGGGGTATCCAGGTCACAGTCTTGGTCCCATTCCTTTCGTGGCCGTCGAGGTTTCCGAGATGGCCATCAGCAGTCCACCACCTCTGTCAGCACCCCAATGAGAATTGGCCGGTCCATTCCTCCGCACGAAACTTAGGTGGGCGTCTTTCTCTGTTTCTCGAGGAGTGGGCCAAAATCACTTCCAACCTCTGGGTCCTCGATGTGATAGAACACGGCTACGCGTTAGAATTTGCCAGACACCTGCCATATCTCTACATTGTCTCCCTTTGCGGCCGTTCCAAGCGGCCTGCGGTTTGTCACACCCTGTTGAAACTTCAGGAATTGGGGGCGATCCTTCCGGTTCCGGTACACGAAAGGGGCGCCGGCCAATATTCAATTTACTTCGTTGTTCCCAAAAGGACGATTCCTTCCGTCCCATTCTGGATCTCAAAAGGGTCAATTTAGGCCCTCAAGGTTCCCCGTTTCAAAATGGAAACCCTGCGAGCAGTAATTGCAGCGGTTCGTCCCGGGGAATTTCTCGCTTCCCTAGATCTGAAGGAGGCTTATTTTCACATCCCCATTCATCAGGAAAATCAGAAGTTCCTTCGTTTTCAGATCCTAGGTCAGCACTTCCAGTTTCGGGCTCTCCCGTTAGGTCTCGCCACTGCTCCCCGCACTTTTACCAAGATCATAGTAGTTGTTGCAGCAGCTCTTCGTCGAGAAGGGATTTTAGTCCATCCTTACCTGGACGATTGGTTGATAAGGGCCAAGTCCGTCTCTCTCTGCGCGCTCGTGGTAGACAGTTTTAGCCCTTCTCACATCTCTCGGTTGGATAATCAACTACTCCAAAAGCACTCTTCAGTCCTCGCAAGAGCTGGAATTTTTGGGTGCATTTTTCAACACTCGGATCGGGAAAGTTTTTTCTTTCAGACCCTCGGACAATCAGTCTGATAGATCAGTTGAACATTTTTGTCTCTCTCCCTCTTCCCACGGCGTAGGATTACCTCCAGATTCTAGGGACCATGGCTTCCATGATCGATCTCGTCCCCTGGGCGTTTTCTCATATGCGTCCTTTACAGAAAGCATTGTTGTCCCGTTGGAAACTGATGTCTGAGCAGTATCAGGAGATTCTCCCTCTCTCCGACTCTACCATCGCCAGCTTACAATGGTGGTTTTCCCCGGCTCACCTTCTCAGGGGAATGCCTCTTTTGACTCCCTCTTGGGTCATAGTAACGACAGACGCCAGCCTCTCCGGATGGGGAGCGGTCTGCCAATCTCAAATGACTCAAGGGTTCTGGTCCTTGTCCCAGTCTCGGTGGCACATCAATCGCCTAGAAGCCCAAGCGGTTCGCCTGGCCCTCAAGTTTTTTCTTCCTCTGATTCGTCACAGAGCTGTCCGGGTGCTATCAGACAATTCCACCATGGTAGCTTACATAAATCGACAGGGAGGAACTCGAAGTCGTCTAATGGCGTTCGAAGCCAGCAAACTTTTTCTCTGGGCAGAAAGGCACTCGGATCGCCTGGCAGCTTCTCACATAGCGGGAAAGGAGAATGTTCAAGCCAACTTCCTCAGTCGTCAATATCTCGATCCCGGCGAGTGGGAGTTATCAGACATAGCGATATATCTAATCGTGCGCAGGTGGGGTCCTCCCCACCTAGACCTCATGGTGACGCTAGCCAACGCCAAATCTCCCCGGTTCTTCAGCCGGTGGAGGGAGCATTGTTCAGAAGGGGTGGACGCGTTGGTTCTTCCCTAGCCCTCCGACGTTCTTCTCTACGTGTTCCCACCGTGGCCGTTAGTGGGGAAGGTTCTTCAGAGAATAGAACTCCATCGCGGTCCGGTCATTCTCGTGGCTCCCGATGGCCGTGGTTCGCAGACCTGGTGAATCTCTCGGTGGACGGACCTCTTCATCTCAGTCATCTGCCCCATCTTCTCCCGTATTTTCCGACCAGGCGGATCGCTTCTGTCTAGCGGCATGGCTTTTGAACGGAGACGTTTGAGACGCAGAGGATATAAAGAGGAAGTTATTGCCACCCTTCTCAGGGCTCGCAAACAATCTACTTCCCTTACTTATGTTAGGGTCTGGAAGGTTTTTGAACATGTCTGTGAAGAGTTGGGTGTTTCGGCTCGCTCGCCTTCTGTTGCGGTTTTACTTTCCTTTCTTCAGCATGGTCTCTCCAAGGGTCTTTCGGTTAGCTCTCTGCGTGTTCAGGTCTCAGCTCTTGGTTCTCTCCTGGGCGCCATTGAAGGTCGGCGGTCGCCTCTCATCTGGATGTCGTTCGTTTTCTCAGAGGCGCTAAGCATTTAAAGCCACCTGTCCGGTCTATTTATCCTTCGTGGAATTTGAATTTGGTGCTTTGAGCTCTTTGTACGGCTCCGTTTCAGCCTGTTCGTCGTGCCACTCTCAAGGACTTGACACTCAAGACTGTTTTCCTGGTTGCTATCTGTTCACCCAGGATAGTGTCTGAGCTTCAAGCTCTATCTTGTAGAGACCCTTTCTTGCATTTTTCGGACTCGGGAGTTTCCCTAAAGACCGTACCTTCTTTCTTACCTAAGGTTGTTTCGTCTTTTCATATTAACCAGTCTGTTGAACTCCCCGCTTTTTCACCAGAGGATATCGCAGTGTCTGGTAATAGTGATCTTCGTCGTCTCTACGTCAAACGAGTCTTATTGCATTATCTTGAGGTCACTAATGATTTTCGGGTTTCTGATCATCTTTTTGTCCTGTGGAGTGGACCCAAAAGGGGGAAGCAAGCTTCTAAGGCTACGATTGCTCGCTGGTTGAAGGAGGCGATTTCTTCAGCCTACATTTGCAAGGGCCGACCAGTTCCTGAAGGCCTAAAAGCTCATTCTTTACGTTCTCAAGCAACTTCTTGGGCGGAGTCCCAATTGGTGTCACCGCAAGAAAAATGTAGGGCGGCTACATGGAAATCTCTTCATACTTTTGCTCGTCATTACCGACTCTATGTTCAGGCTCCAGCCTTTGGTTCCTTTGGTCGGCAGGTGCTTCGAGTGGGACTGTCTGGGTCCCACCCTTTATAGGGAAGCTTTGGGACATCCCATGGTCTGGACTGATCCGGGTACGTACAGGGAAAGGAAAATTAGTTCTTACCTGATAATTTTCGTTCCTGTAGTACCACGGATCAGTCCAGACACCCGCCTGATCGTATTCTGTCCGCTCAAATTCATTCCTGTTATTCTTGTTTTTTGGTTTTTTTCCTTCTTACAGGTTTTTCTCTATTTTTTGTCTCTTGCATCATTTTTCTGGGATTTACTGTTAGGCACCGGAAGCATCTTTGCGATGATCGGGGTAGATATACAAGAGCGTTTAGTTACACAGTTCATTCAATTGTTATGTTATTTTGTTATTTTAAATTAAATTTACTATTTATCCTGGTACTTGCTTGATCTTATACCTTTTCTGCTTTGACAATAGCTATACTGAGGGTTCCTGGGTGGGTTCCGTCCTTATATGGGCTAGCCTCAGAACTCTGGTCTGTCTCCAACTGCTGGAACTGGGGCTTAACCCATGGTCTGGACTGATCCGTGGTATTACAGGAACGAAAATTATCAGGTAAGAACTCATTTTCCTTTAGGTTCCTTGCCCTATAAGGGTAGTCTGTTGTTTGGGGAGCAGCTGATAAAGCAATTGAGTGAAACGAAGGTACACAGGTTGCTGGAGGAAAAGCCTAGGAATCATCAGGCTTTTCAGTCCTGGTCATGTTTTAGGGACAGCAAACGATCTCGTCCTTCTAGAGGTCCCGTGGGGTCGCAGTCACAGAAACCCTTTCAGCCTTGGGGTTTGAATTGGAGTCAGTCCCTTTGTGAAGGCCGAAGATCTTTCAGGGCCCCCTCGGCTGGGGGACCAGCTGGGGTCAAGTCCTCCCAATGAAGCGAGGCCGGTTCACTCCGCCATTCCCTATATAGGGGGCCGTCTGGCAGAGTTTTACAGGGAGTGGACCAAGGTTACACAGGATCAGTGGGTCCTCTCGGTGATGAGAGATGGTTACGTGTTAGAGTTTGCACGTCCCGTTTGCGACCTCTTCTTAGTCTCCCCTTGCAGGTTCTCGGCGAAGCGTCGCGCGGTTCGGGAGACTTTGTGCAGGTTGCGCAAGTTGGGGGCGGTGATCCCAGTACATTCACACGAACGGGGCAGGGGTCATTAAGCCATCTATTTCTTGGTTCCGAAAAAGTAGGGTATGTTTCCACCCACCCTGGACCTCAAGTTGGTCAACGCATCCTTAAAGATACCACGCTTCTGAATGGAGACTTTACATTCAGTAATTGCGGTGGTGCGCTCTCAGGAGATTTTGGCCTTCCTGGATCGTCCAGAGCACCAGCCTTTTCTGAGGTTTGCAATGCTGGCACAGCATTTCCAATTTTAGGCTCTCCCCTTCGGACTGGCCACGGCTCCTCGCATGTTCACCAAGGTAATGGTGGTGGTGGCGGTGGCGGCAGCTCTTCAGCACGAGGGGATGTTGGTGCACCCTTAACTTGACGATTGGCTAATTCGGGAGAAATTGTTGGACTGATGCCATTCTTCGGTTCAGAAAGTTATTTGTCTGCTAGAGTCTCTCGGCTGGGTAGTCAATCGGGCGAAGAGTCATTTGGAACCATCCCAGACACTAGACTAGACTAGAGGGAAGTGGAATAGATGAAAATCCTTTTACAGTAGAAAATGTGTGGGAAGAGCTAAAGAACCTGAAAGTGGACAAAGCCATGGGGCCTGATGGGATACATCCAAGGATATTGAGGGAGCTCAGAGATGGTCTGGCGGGTCCGCTGTGTGACCTGTTCAATAGATCCCTACAAACGGGAGTGGTGCCGAGTGATTGGAGAAGAGCGGTGGTGGTCCCCGCTTCACAAGAGTGGGAACAGGGAGGAGGCTGGCAACTACAGACCGGTTAGCCTCACTTCGGTGGTGGGAAAAGTAATGGAGTCACTGCTGAAAGAGAGAATAGTGAACTATCTACAGTCCGGAGAATTGATGGACCAGAGGCAACATGGATTCACCAGGGGAAGATCCTGTCAGACAAATCTGATTGACTTTTTTGACTGGGTAACCAAGGAATTGGATCGAGGAAGATCGCTCGATATCATATACTTGGATTTCAGCAAAGCTTTTGATACGGTTCCGCACAGGAGACTGGTGAATAAAACGAGAAGCTTGGGAGTGAGTGCCGAGGTGGTGACCTGGATTGCAAATTGGTTGACGGACAGAAGACAATGTGTGATGGTAATTGGAACCTTCTCTGAAGAGAGAGCGGTTTTAAGTGGTGTACCGCAAGGATCGGTGTTGGGACCGGTCCTGTTCAATATCTTTGTGAGCGACATTGCGGACGGGATAGAAGGTAAGGTTTGTCTTTTTGCGGATGACACTAAGATCTGCAACAGAGTGGACACGCCGGAAGGAGTGGAGAGAATGAGACGGGATCTAAGGAAACTGGAAGAGTGGTCGAAGATATGGCAGCTGAGATTCAATGCCAAGAAGTGCAAAGTCATGCATATGGGGAGTGGAAATCCGAATGAACTGTATTCGATGGGGGGGGGGGGGGGGGGGGAAAGGCTGATGTGCACGGAGCAGGAGAGGGACCTTGGGGTGATAGTGTCTAATGATATGAAGTCTGCGAAACAATGCGACAAGGCGATAGCAAAAGCCAGAAGAATGCTGGGCTGCATAGAGAGAGGAATATCGAGTAAGAAAAGGGAAGTGATTATTCCCTTGTACAGGTCCTTGGTGAGGCCTCACCTGGAGTACTGTGTTCAGTTCTGGAGACCGTATCTACAAAAAGACAAAGACAAGATGGAAGCGGTACAGAGAAGGGCGACCAGGAAGGTGGAGGATCTTCATCGGATGACGTACGAGGAGAGATTGAAGAATCTAAATATGTACACCCTGGAGGAAAGGAGGAGCAGAGGTGATATGATACAGACTTTCAGATACTTGAAAGGCTTTAATGATCCAAAGACAACAACAAACCTTTTCCGTAGGAAAAAAATCAGCAGAACCAGGGGTCACGATTTGAAGCTCCAGGGAGGAAGATTCAGAACAAACGTCAGGAAGTATTTCTTCACGGAGAGGGTGGTGGATGCCTGGAATGCCCTTCCGGAGGAAGTGGTGAAGACCAGAACTGTGAAGGACTTCAAAGGGGCGTGGGATAAACACTGTGGATCCATAAATTCAAGAGGCCGCCAATGAAGAGTGGGGGACTTGCCAGAATGATGGCTACTGCCTGGAAACAATACCCTTATTCAATAAACATATACATGGTTACTGTGACTCCAACATCACTCTAAGCTTCAACAGCAAGAGGAAATATGGAAAAAAGGATTTGCACTCACAAAGAGGGGAGTAGCTGGCTTGCTACGGCGGTTACTACCCCAAACCAAATAAGCCTGATACTTCACTTTCAATGCATATCCAGCATAGTTCTCTGCTTCAACGGCAGGGGAGAAGAAAAACTGATACTTCACACATCCAGCAGAGCTCTCCGCTTCAACGGCAGGGGAGAAGAAAAAAGGGTTCGCACTCACAAAGCGGGGAGTAGCTGGCTTGTTACGGCGGTTACTACCCCAAACCAAATGTGCCTGATACTTCACTTTCGATGCATATCCAGCATGACTCTCTGCTTCAACGGCATGGGAAAAGAAAAACAACCAATAAGGGCTGTATAACATAGTCTGGGTAAAACAAATAAGCATGGGTGTAGCTTGCTTATTGCGGCGGTTACTACCCCTACTACCCCTAACTAATCAAGCTAGACATTTCACTTGGATGCAGCTCCATCACTGCTCTCTACATTAATGGTGGGGGTGGAAGGGAAATAGAACCAAGAGCTAAGAGAAACAGATAAGTATGAGAGAAAAAATGTGTGAGGCTTGATGGACAGACTGGATGGGCCGTTTGGTCTTCTTCTGCCGTCATTTCTATGTTTCTATGTTTCTATCTTGGGGCTCGTTTCGACACAAGGCAAGGCAAAGTGTTTCTCACAGAGGACAGAATGATCAAGCTACAGTCACAAGTTCGCTGCTTGTTGGCATTGAAGGTGTCCCGAGCCTTGGATCAATGGCCTCAACGCTGGAATTGGTGCCATGGCCTTCGTGCATATGCGTCCACTTCAGAGGGCCCTGTTGGAGAAGTGGAATCCTCTGTTGCAGGCTTTTCATTTACTGGTCTTGCTGGATGTGACGGCATGGAGCAGCTTCTCGTGGTGGCTACAGTCCAATCTGCAGCGTGGTGTCAATCTCAAGGTTCTGGATTGGGTGGTTCTCACTACCGATGCCAATCTCTCTGGTTGGGGGGTGGCAGTCAGCCCAGGGCACTTGGTCGGCGGTAGGAGCCTCGTGGCCTTTCACTCAGTTGGAGACCAGGGCGGTGTGGCTGGCACTTCGAGCCTTTCTCCCCCTCGTTCAGGGTCGTTCGGTCAGGGTTCTGTCAGACAATGCCACAATGGTAGCTTACATCAATCGTCAGGATGTCACCAAGAGCCAGAGGATGGCCCTGGAAGCCCAGGAGCTGTTTCAATGGGCGGAGCTGTTCTTGGTTCAGTTAGCTGCGTCTCATATTGCGGGTGTCGACAACGTCCAGGCAGATTTTCTCAGTCGTCAGAGCTTAGATCCAGGCGAGTTGGAGTTGGCAGAGTCCGCAATGCGGCTCATTCAGAAGAGATGGGGTTGTCCTCACATCAATTTGATGGCAAGTTGGCTCAATGTGAAAGCTCCTCGGTTTTTCAGTCACAGGAGGGAGTACAGGGCCGAGGGAGTCGACGCTCTGGTAGTGCCTTGGCCTCGGGGGATCTTGCTTTATGTTTTCCTTCCGTGGCCTCTAGTGGGCAAGGAGTTGCGCCGCATAGAGAGGCACCCCGAGAAGGTGATCCTAGTAACTCCGGAATGGATGCTTCGAACGTAGTTCACAGATCTCGTCAATCTAGCGGTGGACGGTCCATTGCACCTCAGTCATCTTCCGGATCTTCTCCATCAAGGTCCTGTACTTTCCGACCAGGCAGATCGCTTTTGTCTAGCAGCTTAGTTTTTGAAAGGCATTGCTTAAGGCGGAGAGGATATCCAGAGCCAGTGATCACTACACTTTTGCAGGCTACTTCCCTCTCATATGTTTGGGTTTGGAAAGTGTTTGAGGCTTGGTTTACCGACCGAGGGATACAGGCAGTTCATGCCTTAGTTTTTCAAGTCTTGTCTTTTCTACAAGAGGGTTTATCTAAAGGCCTTGCTTTTAATTCCCTTAGGGTGCAGGTAGCGGCTCTAGCCTGCTTGCAAGGGAAGATTGAGGGTTATTCCTTATCTTCTCATCCGGACGTACAGAGGTTTCTTCAGGGAGTTAAAAATTTGCATCCTCCAGTGCGGAAGGTCTGTTCTCCCTGGAACCTTAATCTAGTTCTGCGAGTATTGTGTGATGCTCCATTTTAACCAATTCGGAGAGCAGCCCTTAAGGATTTGACTCTCAAGGTTGTGTTCTTGGTGGCCATCTGTTCCTCCAGGAGGATTTCTGAATTGCAGGCCTTGTTGTGTAGGGAGCCATTTCTTCAAATATCTGATTCTGGAATCAAGTTGCGTATGGTTCCTTTCTTTGTCCCGAAGGTGGTCTCTGCCTTTCATGTTAATCAGACTATCGAGCTCCCAGTGTTTACAGAGTTGGAGGATTCTATGCAGCATGCTCGGGAGCTTAAGGTGTTAGATGTCCGCAGGGCCTTGCTTCGCTATCTCAAGGTTACTAATGATTTCAGGAGGTCTGATCATCTTTTTGTTTTATGGAGTGGATCAGAGAAGGATACCCATGCCTCCAAAGCAACTATTGCCAGATGGCTTAAGGAGGCTGTTGGGTCGGCATATATTTTCAAGGGCCATCAAGTCCCTGAGGGTTTGTGGGCCCACTCGACGCGGGCTCAGGCCACTTCTTGGGCGAAGGCTCAGTTGGTGTCCCACAAGAGATTTGCAGGGCGGTGACTTGGAAATCTCTGCATACCTTTGCAAGGCATTACCGATTGGATTTGGGAATTTCTGATTCCCAGTCTTTTGGTGAAGGTGTCTTGCGAGCGGGACTCTCCAGGTCTCACCCTCTCTAGGAAGCTTTGGTACATCCCAGGTACATCCCAGGAGTCAGGGAAAAGAAAATTGGTTCTTACCTGCTAATTTTCGTTCCTGTAGTACCAACGGATCAGTCCAGAACCCACTCGGGTTGGAGGGGGAGAGTCTTCCACTCAGCTTTAATCATTTCTGAATACTTCTGTTCTTGGTTTGTTCATAACTTATGAATTTTTTCAAGTTTTTTGACACGTTTTTTAGTCAGTTTCTTGCAGATAATGTTTCAGCTTGGGTACAGATTAATACTGAACTACTGCAGGTGGCACCAAGGCTTATCAAGCAGTGTCAGCGAGGCTTTTCTCTGTCTCCATCTGCTGGCAGGGAGGAATAAACCCAGGAGTCTGGACTGATCTGTTGGTACTACAGGAACGAAAATTAGCAGGTAAGAACCAATTTTCTTTTTTTCTCCATTTGCTCTAAATAATGTCTCAGTTGCATATAACAGAAAGTCTAATATCTGTAAGTTATATAATTTTTACAGCAGTGTGAAGCTCTGAGCTCCCCTCTGGTCCTGTACCCGGATCATTCTACTTAAACCCTCTTCCTCCCAGTTTTAAAAGATTCATGAGAGCATCACCGGGTAAAAGTCTTTATTATATCTAATCAAGGATAAACGAATACATCATCTTCATTTCCGTATTAATCGGATGTGAAGTGAGTCCCATATTCATGTATATGGTATAAATATGGGTTATTTACGTTCTTAGGTTCCTGATTATCTTATGGCAGCCATAAATAGTATTTGATAGGATTTCCCCCTAGAAATTCTTACTCTGTATTCACCCATTGCTTTGCCTTGCCTTCCACCTGATATCTCAGAAAGAGGTCTTAGTTGAGATACCAAGTAATATGGTAAAACGGCTGCTTTATTTTCCAGGGAGCAGCGTGAGAAAGAAGAGATTGAAAAATACCGTATGGAGCGCCCAAAAATTCAGCAGCAATTTTCTGACTTAAAGGTAGGGACTCAGCATTGTACTTCTTTTATTGATACATTCTGTGGAAATCTTGAAAGGGAAGTTCCCTGTATGTACCCAGATCAGCCCAGACTGTGGGTTATTCCTCCCTTCCAGCAGATGGAGACAGAGAAAAAACTTGAAGGGCACCCCCTCTTAACCTGGTGTGCCTCCTGCATCTCCTCAGTATTTCTCTGTCTCCAGCAGATGGAGGTGGTGCAAACCCTGCAGTCTTGCCCTGATCTTGATTTAAGGCAGTCTCTTCCTTAAAAAAAAAAAAATTCTTTATACAGAAAAGAAATCAAGCAGGACAAAGCATAACCTCCGGGAACAAAATGGCCGCCGTGAGAGAAAGATGCGCTTAGAGCGCTCTCCTGACTCGTCTACACTTTTACTTGCTACTGAAATATGCCGCACACAAAAAGAAAGGGTAAGGTGAGGGAGGTATCCTCAACCCCCCCAGACACCTACCCTACAACAGACGAGAATAAGGGAGTTCTTTACCGCTGCGGGAATAGCTCTGGGAGAGCCGGCTGCAGCATTAGAGGGAGAGCAGGCTCTAGTGCTGCTCGGCGAAACAACTCTGAGCCCCAGAGCTCCGGCAACTCCTTCTCCTCCTGTCCACTCAAGCCCGCTGGGCCCGACCCTAAACCACGGACGGATGTCGTTCAGTGGGGAGGAGGCCGTCGAGGGGGCTCCAGCTGCCTGTCCGGTGGGGCAGACCCAGGGCGGGGATATGTTAGCCGCCCTGTGTGAGGCTAATATCGGAGAATTAAGTAGCGCCAATGGAAGTTTTCCAGTCGGGCCTACGCAAGAAAGGAGCCAGATGGAACACCCCAAGGAAGCCATGGATCAACAAAAAGGTTTGCCTTTAAAGTTACTTGTAAAACCTTCGGTAGTGACTCTGGAGACAGTTTGGAGTGCCCTAACTATGCTTGAAAATGCAATTATGTCTTTAACAACAGTGATTAAAGACTCACAAACACGACTAAACACTGTAAACCCGTTGGTGTTAAGTCACTTAAATAAGATCCAAGAGATGGATTTGCAAATTCAACAGATTAACTCTGTGCAAGCTAATTTAATACAAGGAGGTACAAGCATTGAAAAGCGTATGGAGATGTTGGAAAATAATGTACGTTATAACAACCTACGAGTACTAAATTTTCCGAAATGCAAGTTAATATCCCCTAAAGAGCAGTGTAAAAAGCATCTACAAGATGTACTGTCTTTTCCAGATGGAGAATCTTTGAATATTATAAAATTTATTTCCTAAATGAGCAAAGACAAGATGGTATAATTGTAAATACACAAGTGGAACTGCCTCAGATGGAATCACCAATAAGGGATTTCACAGGCTTCTTGGAAACTACTCAAGAAGAGGAAGTAGAAAAAAGAGGGACTTTAATTGTTAGATTTTTGACCCCTACGGAGCGAGATAGTGTGCTAAGACTGTTTCTCAGAAATCGCAATCAAACCTACTTAGGAGAAAAAATGTGGGTATACCCCGATATAGTGAGAACTACGCTACGTAGAAAATAATTTCTGGCACTATGTCCCAGAGCTCGCCAGATGGGAGCTTTGATAATTATAAGATTTCCCTGCAATTGTTTTATGAAAATAAATGATGAACGTTGTGTTTTTATGGAACCTGATCAGTTAGAAAAATTTTTGAGTTCACGTGGGGATAATGGAGATGGTTCTATTAGAAATGCCAGTGTGTAATAATCTCCGCAATTTCTCTCTTTCCTTAATTTTCTTTTTGAAAATATACATTGCATGATTGCTCTAACTCCACTTTGTTCTCCCTATTACATAGTAATCGCAGGGAAAGTCAAAATATGTGTATACCACTTTCTGGATTGTTTATTGGAAAAATGTATGTAATGATATTCCCTGGAAATTCTCAGACATGTTAATATTGTCTTGTTGTTCATTATAAAAACTAATAAAGATTAAATAAAAAAAAAAAAAGCATAACCTCCGAGGGGGTAGTCAGGTCCTGGTGGGACCATCCCCCCCTGGTAGCAGGTTTGAGGAGCTGGGGTTGGTGACCCCGTGGGGCTCCTGTGAGGTAAGATGCCTAGGGGGGGGATTACCGGTGGTCTGGTCCTTCCCCCCTGGTCCAGTTGTGGAGTGTTTTGTGTATGAGGGTTAGGGCTTTGTACTGGATTCTATAAGGAATGGGTAACCAGTGTAGCTCTTTAAGAATAGGTGTGATGTGGTCCGATCTTTTGCTGTTTGTGAGTGTTCTGGCGGCGGCATTTTGTAATAGTTGGATTGGTCTTAGGGTGGCTGCTAGGAGGCCCAATAGTAGGGCGTTGCAGTAGTCGAGTTTTGAGAAAAGTAGGGCCTGTAGTACAGTTCGATAATCTTGGCTGTATAGGAGCGGTTTAAGTTTTCTTAAGACTTGGAGCTTGTGGTATCAGTCTTATTGCTTAGTGCCTTATTGCTGATAGATGAGTATCCCACAGTTTTAGTGTATTCTCAAGGGAGTTTTTTAGGGGGAGCAGAATTTGAACGTCTGCATATACATAGTAGGATAGTCCTAATCCGTTTAGGGGATTGCATAGGGGCATCATGTATATGTTGAAGAGGGTAGATGATAGGGATGAGCCTTGTGGGACGCCGTGTGGGAGGGGAATCTGTTTGGATTCTGTCACGTTTAGTCCTACTTTGTACGATCTGTTAGATAGGTATGAGTTGAACCAGTTGATGGTAATGTCGCGAAGGCCATGGCCACCGGGGATTCTTCTTTACGTCTTTCTCCCATTGCCACTGCCTGGGCAGAGTGCTACGGCGCATAGAGAGGCACCCAGGCAAAGTGATTCTCGTGGCTCCAAAATGGCTATGTCAGCCATGGTTCGGGGACCTGGTAAACTTGGCAGTGCACTTCATGGTGTATCTAGGGTGATGTCAGCTTTGAAACCTGACTCAGTCTCCATCTGCTGGCAGGGGAGCACATAACCCATTGGTCCTGAGTCCATCTGGCTACATGCTAGGAAAGGTGTGTTTTTTGGTGGAAGAATATCAGAGCTTCAGATGTTGTCTTGTAGAGATCCTTTCTTCAGTTTACAGAGAATGGGTGTCTTTGCAAACGGTGCCCTCATTTCTGCCGAAGGTTGTTTCGGCCTTTCATTTTAGACAAACAGTGGAACTTCCCGCCTGTCCATATTTGGGTTCGCCTGTGCTGCACGTGAAGGAATTTCGTGTGTTGGATATGCAGCAGGGTTGCTAAGGTATCTCTAGGTGACCAATAGTTTCCGGAGACTGGATCATATTTTTGTGGTTTTTTGGAATGGGCCAGGAAAGGGGTGCAGAGCATCCAAGGCTACTCTTGTGAGATGGCTGAAGGACATGATTAGCTCAGAGTATGTTTGTAAAGGTCGTCCAGTCTCGGAGGTTCAAAGGATTCATACGACATGGGCACAGGCAACTTCATAGGCTGAATGTCAGTTGATTTCTTCACAATAAATATGGCTGGTGGCTACTTGGAAGTCGTTACACGCTTTCGCTAGGCATTCCCGGCTTGATGTCCAAGTTCTGTAGATTTTGGAGAGAATGTATTGCGATCAGGTCTATCAAGTTCCCGCCCAATACAGGGGAACTCGGGTACATCCCAGGAGTTTGGACTAATCTGGGGTATGAACAGGAAAGGAAAATTGGTTCTTACCTGCTAAGTTTTATTCTGGCATTACCACAGATCAGTCCAGAACCCCATCTGTACAGTAAAGCCTGCTCCTCATGGCAGTTTGGTTACATCAGCTTCTGCTTAATGTTGTTGGAACGAGTTTTTCATAGAGGCTTTGCCTCCCTTCTGCTCGTTGAGGGTCTCCATTATTATTATAGTTATTCTCATCTTGTTTGGGTACAGATCATACTCGGGGTCTGCAGGTGGCACTCTAGGTTAAGTAGCAGTGTCTATAAAGCTTTTCTTCTCTGCCTCCATCCGCTGGCAGGGAGACAAAACCCAGGAGTCTGGACTGATCTGTGGTATTCCAGAAACTAAAATTAGCAGGTAAGAACCAATTTTCCTATTTGGAGACATTCTCCCAGCTCCCCAGAAAATATAAGTGCGAGCTTTTCCAGTTTATATCTTGTGAGTATGACATACAGATGCTTTTTCTTTTGCTTGTGAAGTTTTAGGCTTTTTACTGTTGAATTGTGGCTGATTAATTTTATAGTCGGTGATGCAGCTTTTAACAATTTGTAAAATTTTGCCAGCGTTCCATTTTGGAGCAGGTGCCTGGCTTCACTTCTCTGGCATGATGCTGTTCTCAGCGCATGCATGTTGTGACAGTAAGCTGCAGTTCTCTTTGTGGTATGCTGTCAAGCCTGCACAGTGCCCTGTCATTCCTCGTACAACGCCTCTCAGGGTTCTGTTAACTGGCGCCAAAGTCTGCTCTGCTAATTTGTGCCATTCTCTTTGTTGTGTTCCCGTGACTTTGCTTCTTTCAGAGGAAACTGGCTGAGGTGACAGAGGAGGAGTGGCTAAGTATTCCTGAAGTTGGTGATGCCAGGAACAAACGGCAGAGGAACCCACGTTATGAGAAACTGACGCCCGTTCCAGACAGCTTCTTTGCAAAACATCTACAGACTGGGGAGAATCACACCTCTGTAGATCCCCGACAGACAGTGAGTTTGACTTGCCTGGCAGGCACAGGAAGAACTGATTTTGGAAAATCTATGGACTCTCTCTCCTGTTGTTGCTGCAGTCGTAGCCAAGATGTGAACTTTACCTAAAGGTGATGGTCCCTGATCCGATGGAGCAGTTGGGCAACAGATAAATTCAGCCTTTTATAACGTTGCCAGTGGTGCCGCCATCGTATAGGGTGAGGGAGGGTGAATGGAGGATCCCACGCTGCTGTAAATTTAGAGCCACCTGCTTGTGGGTAACTTTATAAGAGCCCAAGGAGCCTCAGTGAGGCGGCAAATGTGCACAAGTTACACCAGTTTTCAGAATAGACTTTTCTCACATAAGTCCGTTGTGAAAATGATCCCCCCCCCCCCCCAAGTTACCTGCACATGCTTTCACCTGCACACTGCGCATGGGAAGTTTTATGTTTGAAAATCCAAAAGTATGCACATAAATGCAAACTCTTTTTCAACTTCGTCATCAGGAACACCTCCAGGTATACTTCAATGGAATGGGAAGTATGCCTGGAAGTTTGATGTGCGAGGATTTGAAGAAATCCCTCAGGTTGTGTCAAATTCTGTATACCTGGGGGGGGGGGGGGGCAGTGTGTGTGTGTGTGAATCCTTGCAACCACTATTGTGTCAACTTATGAGAACTGATCACGGATTTATCTACCTTCCCTCCTCTGCCTGTCTGTGTTATTTCTTTTTTTTTTTTGTCTGTTATATTTCTATATAAACAGCAATAATACTCAGAGAGGGTAATTGTAGGTAAAAATTGAATATATTTTTCTTTTAGCTATAATAAGATAATATATTTCTTCTAGCAATAATAAAATAGATTGCAATAGAACATAATATAAAATACAGATAGTTAAGATAGAGAACTAAGCTGAGCTTTGTATAATCGGTGGCAAATTACTTCCTGGAGAAAATCAACTCTAGCAGGCGATCACTGCAGACAGGATCTCTAGGCAGGTAAAGTAACTGCACAGAAACAAGATTCAGGGAAAACCATTGCTGGGAAGTGCCTCACACGACCTGCCATGTCTTCAGTTTTCAGTGGCCATTCTGCACTTGAATTCCTGTCCTTTCTCTCCATCCTTTTATGCAGGCTGGGTGTATCACCCTGTCGCTATGTCTGCTCCTCTTGCGATACAAACTTTTCCGGTCTCTGCCCCTCTTATTGGTGGTGCTATGCAATAATATGCCTCCTTCCCTGTACGTACCTGGATCAGTCCAGACAGTGGGTTATGTCCCCAATCCAGCAGATGGAGTCAGCACAAGCTTTGAGGGGGCGTATCCATATATACTACTACCCCCTCTGCAGGAGTTCTGACTCCAGCAGATGCGAGTAGGGGAATCAGGCTTCCCCTCCTTTTCCTTTTTCTTCACTTTTTTGCTTGATTATGGCTTGTTGTTGTCTTTTTCTGTGGATCAAGTTTGTATCAAGTTTGTATTAAGTTAAAAAAAAAAAAAAAAAGGCAGAGTTCTTTCAACTTCTGGGGAGTGGCTTATCTTCCTTGTCTCTTCTCTGCGGCCTTGCTGTTTATTTCTCATTGCAGCCAGGGGTAAGTTTGTTTTTCCTTTGTAGTTTTTTCCTTCACAGCTCAGCCCCCGGTGCCTGTGAAAGCCGGTGGAGCCGGCCTCTTCGCTCTTTACTCCCTCATCCGCAGCCATTTTACAGCTCCTCATGGGCTGCTGAGCCATTTAGGGAAAGATGTCTGGGGTGGGTCGTGTGGCCGGGAAGGCCCCCCCGCGGCACCCTCCTCTATTTTCGGACAGCGGGCAGTGCGGGCCGACCGGGCCCCCCCGCAGCGGCGCTTTTGTGCGCGTGGCCCCCCCCCGTGGCTTTTTCTTTTCTCCTACAGCGATCCCGATGCCGCGGCCGTCCCGCTGTGCGGCCTGCGGAGACCCGGGGTCCCGGATTTCCCGGGAGGGCATCTGTGCACGATGCCTTCCCGGGGGGGAAGGTACCTCACAGTCCCTGACTGATTTCTCTTTTTTGCCCGGGCGGCGCGGGCCGGCCACTCCGCCATTTTTGGCGGGAACGGCGGCCATTTTACATTCTGAGCGCCCTGAGGCGCAGGCCACGAGGGGGAACGGATCCCTGGAGGCCACGAGGGAGAACGGATCCCTGGAGGACTCTACCAGCGGGGGTGTTCCATCGATTTTGGTGCAGGAACCAAGCACCCAGAGCCAGGGAGCAGGAACCACGCCGCCCCCGAAGCGCACCCGAGCAGGCCGGGGTTCTCTCCGGAGTTTATCCTGCTCATGCATACCGCTTATCTGCAGGGGCTGGAAGCACCTGTGGGACCCCCCCTCCTAAGATCCCTCGGATGTCGCCCTCGACGCCGGCCCCCCCCCGACCCTCCGGGAGTGGGGGCCTCCCGCCTTCCTACCCGGGTCCGATCCACGCCCGCGGCAGTGGGGGCGGTGCCAGACCCAGCGGGACATGGACTTGACCTCCCGGACAAGGGGACGGCACGCAGGAGGGGGATGATCCGCGTACCCTACGCCTCTTCCAGAGGGAAGAGCTGGACGACCTCATCCCGCAGATCATCCAAGAATTAGATTTGGACCCGCCACCAGACCCGCCTGCCCCAGTAGCTCCCGCTGTCGTCACTTCTTCAAGGAAGGGAGATCCTGTCCTGGCGGCACTCCGGCCGAGGGCTCGGGCTTTTCCCATTCATGACTCGTTTTTACAACTTCTCACCAGGGAATGGGACACCCCGGAGGCCTCCCTGAAGAGCAGCCGGGCTATGGAAAAGCTGTACCCGCTCCCCGAAGATTTCTGGACCTCATCAAGGTCCCAAAGGTGGACTCCGCAGTGTCGGCGGTCACGAAGAGGACGACTATCCCAGTGACGGGAGGTGCGGCGTTGCGGGACACACAGGATTGTAAGTTGGAAGTTTTCCTTAAGCGGGTTTTCGAGGTCTCACTCCTCACGTCTCAGAACCTGCCGTCCGATGAGGCTGCCCAGGCAGATCGGCTAGAAGCCGCAGTGGCGTATGGGGCGGACGCCTCGTACGACCTTTTTCGGGTCCTCGCAAGATCCATGGTTTCGGTAGTGGCAGCACGACGACTACTGTGGCTACGCAATTGGGCAGCTGATACGTCCTCTAAGTCGAGTCTGGGCTCTCTTCCCTTCAGGGGCAAGTTCCTCTTCGGGGAGGATTTGGACCAGATCATCAAGTCCCTGGGGGAGAACGCTGTTCATCGGCTGCCGGAGGATAGGTTTCGACCATCCAGAGCATTTTCTTCTTCTCGGACCAGAGCCAGAGCGCAACGGCGCTACAGGGGATACAGACAGGCGGGCTCCTGGTCATCCGCCCCCAGGTCTCAGCCCTGGTCGCGCTCCTTTCGCGGGCGTCGGCCCGCACGCACTACTCCCGGAACCGGGAACCCCTATACCAAGTCTTCACAATGATGCCAGTCTCGCCCACTCCCCTGTCCCCAGGATTGGGGACCGACTAACGTATTTCTACGCGGAGTGGGCACGGATCACCTCGGACCAGTGGGTCCTGGATACCATAAAACACGGCTACGCATTGGAATTTGTCCGCCCCCCCGCAGGGAAGGTTCATCTTTTCCCCCTGTGGCTCGGACCTCAAGAGAGGAGCGGTGCTGCTGACTCTGGACAGACTCCGGGAGATAGGCGCTATTGCGCCCGTGCCCTTCGGAGAGGTGGGCTCGGGCCACTATTCCATCTATTTCGTCGTACCAAAGAAGGACGGTTCCTTCCGGCCTATCCTAGACCTCAAGGAAGTCAACAAATCCCTTCGAGTCGTCCGGTTCCGCATGGAAACGCTCCGGTCAGTGATTGCGGCGGTGCATCGGGGGGAGTTCCTCTCCTCCCTGAACTTAACGGAGGCCTACCTGCACATTCCCATCCGCCCGGACCACCACCGTTTCCTTCGTTTCAAAATTCTGGACCAGCATTTTCAGTTCACGGCTCTCCCGTTCGGATTGGTGACGGCGCCGCGCACCTTCACCAAGATCATGGTAGTCGTGGCGGCAGCTCTCCGGAAGGAGGGCATCCTGGTTCATCCTTATCTGGACGATTGGCTCCTCTGGGCGAAGTCATTCGATCATGGACGCTCAGCGGTGACTCGAGTAGTACGGTTTCTACATTCCCTGGGATGGGTAGTGAACTTCTCCAAGAGCTCCCTCATGCCCTCGCAACGCTTGGGTTTTTTTGGGGGCGACCTTCGAAACCCTACTGGGCAAAGTTTTTCTGCGCCAGGACAAAGCTCAATCCTTGCGGGATCACACACGACGGTTCTCTGCGTTACCAGAGCCCACCTCCTGGGACTACCTGCAACTCCTGGGAGTGATGGGGTCCACCATCGACCTTGTACCTTGGGCTTTCGCGCACATCAGGACCTTACAGTGGGCACTCCGCTCCTGTTGGAAACCAGTATCGCAGGACTACCAGATGATTCTCCCGCTCCCGCAGAATGCCAGGGACAGTCTGGGCTGGTGGTTGGATCCGCCGAACCTGGCCCGTGGCGTGTCCCTCGATCTGCCAAATTGGGTGGTGGTGACCACCGATGCCAGTCTAGCAGGCTGGGGTGCAGTCTGCGATCGAAGCGCCACGCAGGGGACGTGGTCCACGGTGGAGGCGAAGTGGTCAATCAACCGTCTGGAAACCAGAGCGGTCCGGCTAGCTCTGCGACATTTCCTCCCGCTTCTTCGGAACCGGGAAGTCAGAATCCTATCGGACAACGCTACCACCGTGGCCTACATCAACCGACAAGGAGGCACGCGCAGCCCGCAGGTCGCGCTCGAGGCGGCGCTGCTGATGCAATGGGCAGAGCGTCATCTCGTCCGGCTAGCGGCCTCGCACATCGCCGGTGTGGACAACATCCAGGCGGACTTCCTCAGTCGTCAACTGCTGGACCCCGGAGAGTGGTCTCTCTCCGACAAAGCGATGCAACTTCTCGTCCATCGGTGGGGGGCCCCCCACTTGGATCTGATGGCGTCCGCTCTCAACGCCAAGGCTCCACGCTTCTTCAGTTGCCGGAGAGAGCGCGGTGCGGAGGGAGTGGATGCCCTGGTCCTCCCGTGGCCGCCATATCTTTCTTTTCCACCATGGCCCCTGGTGGGCAGGATGCTCCGCAGAATAGAAAGCCATCAGGGGACCGTGGTTTTCGTCACCCCGGAATGGCCCAGGCGACCCTGGTTTGCGGACCTGCTACAGCTGGTGATCGACGGGCCAATCAGGCTGGGGCACCTCCCCCAGCTCCTACATCAGGGCCCGGTATTTTTCGAGCAGGCAGAACTCTTCTGTCTTGCGGCCTGGCTTTTGTGAGGCACCGCCTCCGGCGTCGGGGCTACCCGGAGGCGGTAGTATCCATGCTATTGCGGGCACGAAAGACATCGACGTCGGCGGCCTATGTTCGAGCTGTGGTGTACCAGCCAGGCCACGAGACCCGCTAAGGCTTCTGTACCTCAGATCCTTCAGTTTCTACAGGCGGGGGTGGAAAAAGGGCTCGCCTATAATTCACTACGGGTTCAGGTGGCCGCCCTTGGCTCGCTGTTGAGCGATGGGGGCTCTCTTCTACAGTATCCTGACATTGCTCGTTTTCTCAAGGGTGTCAAGCATATGCGTCCTCCGTTACGGGACCCTTGTCCCTCCTGGAGTCTTAACCTGTGCTTCGCTCCCTGTCGGGACCACCGTTCGAGCCGCTGCGCAGCGCAACGATAAAGGATCTCACTCTCAAGACTGTATTTCTTGTGGCCATCTGTTCCGCTCGACGCATCTCGGAGCTGCAGGCTCTGTCGTGTAGAGAGCCCTATCTCCGTTTCTCCGACTCTGGAGTTTCGCTTCGCACCATTCCCTCCTTCCTTCCGAAGGTGGTTTCTGCATTCCATGTGAACCAGACGGTGGAGTTGCCGTCCTTCTCTTCCTCAGAGCCGAAGTCTCTCCGTCTCTTGAATGTCAAGCGCACTCTGCGCCTCTATCTGGAGGCTACAAATGAGTTCCGGACCTCTGACCTTCTCTTCGTACTCTGGGCCGGTCCTAAGAAGGGGTCTCAGGCCTCGAAGACTACCATTGCCAGATGGCTGAAGGCCGGCATTGCTGCTTCCTACATTGGGTCGGGTCGGACTCCCCCACCCGGAATCATAGCGCATTCTACACGTTCTCAGGCGGCTTCCTGGGCGGAGGTTCGCTCGGTATCCTCGCAGGAAATTTGTAGGGCAGCCACCTGGAAATCGTTACACACGTTCTCGAGGCACTATCGTCTGCACCTCGCCTCTTCAGTCTCTGGACACTTTGGCGAGCAGGTTCTCCGAGCAGGCCTCGCAGGACCCCACCCAGTTTAGGGAAGCTTGGGTACATCCCACTGTCTGGACTGATCCAGGTACGTACAGGGAAAAGAAAATTATTACTTACCTGCTAATTTTCGTTCCTGTAGTACCATGGATCAGTCCAGACGCCCACCGCGTTTGGGTTCTTGATCCTGCTCAGCTCTGCGCTACTTCTTGCTCGCAGTGTTCTGTGTCTTTACAGTCGTTTCTTTTCGCTGTTTTTCACAGCTCCCTACAAGTTGGTAGGATGTTTGCAGTTACTTGTTGCGGTTACAATTGTTTTCATTATCTGTTTCCACAAACTTGATCCTTCGGGGGTTTCTACTCTGGCTTTGATATACTCGATACTGAACTCCTGCAGAGGGGGTAGTAGTATATATGGATACGCCCCCTCAAAGCTTGTGCTGACTCCATCTGCTGGATTGGGGACATAACCCACTGTCTGGACTGATCCATGGTACTACAGGAACGAAAATTAGCAGGTAAGTAATAATTTTCTTTTTTCCTGTCTAGCATTTGCCCCCCACCCCGTCTGCTTTCTATTCCATTTCCTGGCATTGCCATCTTTAACCTCTCCAGTACCGTTATTCACGGTTTACTCTTTTTTACCAACTATGTATATATATATGATCATAGAAGTATGAAAAGATGTTTTCATTTTCCTGCCCCCTTTGTTCACAGTATTAGAAAGTATTTTAAAAAGTGACGCAATGTCATTCCCTGCCATGAGTTTTCACAGACTTACAAAAACAATCAAGAAATTAGCACTAATTATTGTAAACAAAGAAAAGCTCACAGCAGCTTCAAAGACAGATATTGCCTTGCATTAAGCATTTAAACCTTTTGCTCCTCTGTTTGTTATCAAGCATTCTTTAAACACAGCCCCGTCCCTGTATCAAACAATTTAATCCTTTAGGCACTATATCTTTTTCTCTATGAGCTGTGTGCACTACACAACTTGCACATTGGGCAGCATTCCTATTTTACCTACAGAAATACCTTCGAAGTTGCCCTTCCTGTGTTTGTTCTGCAATATTTTGACAGTGCTGAGAGACAGGATTCTGTGTAATGCACCCTCTGTATGATCCAAGCCCTGCACCCTGTGACGGGAGTACTGATTTTCCTTCAACTTATTTTCCAGCAATTTGGTGGCCTGAACACTCCCTTTCCTGGGGGGCTGAACACCCCGTATCCAGGAGGCATGACACCTGGACTGATGACTCCGGGCACTGGTGACCTGGATATGAGGAAGATTGGACAAGCCAGGAATACCTTGATGGACATGAGACTGAGCCAGGTAAGAAAACCGGAATACACAACAGGTTTGAGGTCCACATTGTAGGAAGGTGGAAGACATCAAATCTCCATCCTTGCAAGTTACATGGCAGAGAGAGCATCTGTATGAGATTTCTAGCTTACTAAATGTAGTTAGATGAGTTTCTTCTTTCTCCACGTTCCCCTAAGATTAGATGCAGTCCCATCATTATAAGCTCTGTACAGTTGTAGTATAGATAGTGGACTTCCTCACATACCAGCAATAGGAAATCTGCCTCTGTTTCCCCAGTGAAGCCCTTGCTCTGCGCTGCTGCTGCTTTGGGATCTCACTGGGCATGTGCTGGAGCAGGTTAGGTGTTCTTTGCTGAATAGCGCATATCTAAGGGTACCCAGCAGAGAAATATTAGTGGTCTTAGCTTTCTACTAGTGGTCAATTGTCTCTCTTCTAATGCACTGAGCTTCTGTCCCAGGTGTCGGACTCTGTGAGTGGCCAGACTGTGGTGGATCCCAAAGGTTATTTGACTGACTTAAATTCAATGATCCCAACACATGGTGGAGACATCAAGTAAGTGTCGCTTCCAGAGCCTCTGTTGCTGCTTTTTTAATGGGTGCCAGGGAAATCTTTTGACGCCAAAAGAGCAAGCAAGCAGCTGTTGGCATGTCACATGATGGCTGTGCTGGTAGGTGTGGGTCACAGAACCGCTCCTGCAGTTCTTTGAGTTTTGATAAGATTGGAGGAAACTGGTGCTGGATCCCCTCCTTCGAGGCCAGAGCCCCTGTATTCTCTGTGCATCGTCCTCCCTATTACTGAAGAAACGTTTTCCCAGTCTCATTTATTCAGGAGTTTCTCAAGTATTGGATGGGAACAGCAAATGGGTTTGTAACTTCATAGAGTGAATCCGGAAGGCAAGGCGCTTTTCTAGCAGCTGAATCCACAGTGACTTTTGTACAGACCTTGTTATATTTAGAGATTAGAAGCTTGAAGTGAGGGAGGCTGGCACCTTGTTACAGAATTGGTCAGGTTGAAAGAAGGCTGGTTGTCCATTGAGACTGAATATGTTGCATACGAATAGGCAAAGCAGATCTGACTGTAGCTGAATTGTGTTATGAAAGGTTTCATTGCTTGCAAATGGGATAAACTTTTTGATGTTTTAGTTCCTCTGCACTGTCAGGCCAATCCGCACCAGTGGGTTATACATTCTTACCAGCAGATGGAGATGGAGTAAAACTGACTCGTTGATGTCATGGACACATAGCCCTGCCCAGACATCAGCCCCGCCAGTATTCTCCGTCTCCAGCAGATGGTGCACATGCATCTCCTGTGTGAGGATTGCTTGTGGTTTAAAAAAAAAAAAGACTTAAGAGAAGATTCAGAGGCGCTGCTTGAGCTCCTGAGGTGACACCCGTTTGCTCCCTCCCTCAGTTGAGTACTTTAATTCTGGAAACTTGACCAGGCGTAGACTGAAAAAAAAAAAATCAGAAAAGAGGACAAGGGCTTGTGCTCTCTCCCCCGTAGCCGGGGACCCGATCATGCTGTCAGCCAGGGAGGGCTGAGCTAAGGTTAAAAAAAAAAAAAAAGAGTAGGGAAGTTTTAGGCTCCCTGTTTTTTCCTTACCGGGTCCTTCTTCCCTCGGCTTTTTTCCTCTGCATCTCTTAATCCCATTCCTGTTCATACCCCAGATCAGTCCAGATTCCTGGTTCCCTGTACGTAACCCGAATGAGTCCAGACAGCGGGGTTTTGCCTCCCAGCAGATGGAAACAGTGAAAAACTTCAAGAGCGTCCTCTCTTAACCTGGTGTGCCACCTGCTGCTCCTCAGTATTTCTCTGTCTCCATCAGATGAAGGTGGTGCAAAACCTCTGGTTCTGACCCAAGCTTAAAAAAAAAAACCAACCCAGAAACTCTTGGAACGCAGCGGCCTCCAAGGGAGTTTGTTAGGTCCTGGTGGGGCCAACCTCCCTGGTCGCAGGCAAGGAACGAGCAGGGGTTGGGAACCTCATCTTTAACTCCTTGGGGTGCAGGGGGTGATATCTGGTGGTCCAGTTCACACCCCCCCCCCCCCCCAAAAAAAAACCAAACCCAGAAAGAGCGCTGTCTCTCTAATTCTGCCTGAACTTGTTAGGAAATAGAAAGCGCACAGTGCAGGCGGTCGGAGCGGGCGGCAGTGTTTGCTTGCAGCAGGTCGGCTGCGAGTCTCCAGTCAGCAGTGAGTGTGTTGCCGGCGCCTTCCCCCCTTTCTCCCCGCGGCTCCTCCAACGGCATGCCCCGCTCGAGCCGTTGCTCGCGCTGCGTGCAGTGATTTTCGGGCCCAGATTCGGACTGCTGCACTCATCTCCCTGGTGGGGAGCCTTTTTCAGGCAGGTCTGCGCTGCTTTCCTCAGGCTCTGGCAGAGCTGTAACTGCCGCGGAGGTGCAGGCCGATCCGATCCCTCTCAGCACGGGAATGGTGGCCATTTTGGATACTTTTCGTAGCAACAGAGGCTGGTGCATTAGGGGGAGGGGATTTTCCTCTGGCACTCTCTCCTGCCGTTGAGGCCCGGGGGGCTGTAGGGGGACGTTCTGAGGGGGGACCCCAGTACCCTGGGAGGGTCTCTAGGGGGACAGTCTCTTTTTTTTTTTTCCCCCCGGAATTTATTCTTTTAATGCGCCAGTCTTTTTTGGCCAGTGGTGCTCAGAAGAGGATTTCCCGGGGATCAGTTTCCTGAGGGCCCACCTGGAAAGGTGGCTAGGAAGGAGGATCCGCTGGTGGTGACGCAAATCCGGATTGTTTCACAAATCTGGAATCCCGTGGAACTTCCTGGGAGTCTGAGATGGATAAGTCTGATCAAGAACAGGGTCGGGAGTATCCTCCTCCACCCTCCGATGGCCCGGACCCCGGACGTGAGGCTGGCGCTCTCCCCTTGGTTGAGGGTGACGACCCAAAAGTGGTCTGCCTATTCAGACGGGAGAAGCTGGCTCCCCTTATCCTGTACATTCTGCAAGAATTGGGGATTATGGCAGTTCCTGTGGACCCAGCCCTGGACAAAGTGGATCCCATCTTAGTGGGGCTGCGGGGCCCCACGCAAACTTTTCCTCTCCACTCCATGTTGCTGCAAATGATGGCATGGGAGTGGGACACACCGGAGACTGGGCTTAAGGTTGGCAGAGCAATGGACAAACTCTACCCTCTTCCGGAAGACATTTTGGATCTCTTTCGGGTTCCAAAAATGGATGTGTCCATTTCGGCGGTCACGAAGCCACTGGAAGATCTCCATGACCCCCGTGACCGTTGAAAGATCTCCATGATCGTAAGCTGGAAGGTCACCTCAAGAGGATTTTTGAAGTGTCTGCCCTGGGTATTTGGGCTGCAGTCTGCAGTAGCTACATGCTCAGAACGAGACTCCTCTGGGTGCAGCAGTGGCTCAGCTCCAAGGATTTGGAGCCCCCAGAGGCTAAGCAGGCAGAATGCCTCGAAGCTGCTGTCACTTATGGTGCGGATGCCTTGTGTCACCTGCTTCGCACCTCATCGTGGACAATGGTGTCTGCAGTCTCTGCCAGGAGGCTCTTGTGGCTCCATAACTGGGCTGTGGATGTATCTTCAAAGCCTCAGCTCGGTGCTCTTCCTTTCAAAGGCAGGCTGCTCTTCGGAGAGGACTTGGAACAGCTAATAAAGCAGCTGGCTGATAATAAGGTGCATGAGCTCCCAGAGGATAGGCCGAAGGGGCAGAATATTTTCCCCTCGGCTCGCCCTCGTTTTCTTAGCCAAAGGTGTTTCCGGCAGAGCAGGGCGCAGGCCAAAGACAGACCTCATTGGAAGACGGTGAAATTCCCCCAGGCCTGGAGCCATATCAGACCATGCTATGGTTTTTCCACAGAGATGAATTGCCAGCCCTGGTCTCCCAGACCCTGAAGACTCTGGGAATTTCCCAGCACAGATCCTATGTCGGAACCAATGAGGAATTCCATCCTGGTGTCTCTACGGAAAGCCTCTTGCTGTTTCCAGATGCTGGAAGCGATCCAGGAGTTGATTGACCTGGAGAGAGAAGCCAGTTTTAAAGGAGGTCGGGCCTTGGAGGCCTTGTGCCCTCTGGACCTGGCGGCCAAAGAACGCCTGCATTTCCCAGAAGTGGACACCCTGGTCTGTGCCTTCTTGAAGTGAACAACTATACCAGTAGAGGGAAGAGCGGCCTTGAAAGATGCACACGATAGGCGGTTGGAGTCCATCCTTAAGCAAGCCTTTGATTCGACAGCAGTGGCACTGCAGATTGCTTTCTGTTGTGCCCTGGTGGCTTGTTTGTGTCTGCTTCTCTCGAGAGAGGTAGATAGTTCAGGGGCGCCTCCCAGAGAGGTGATGGAGCCTGCCGCGGCCTTCCTAGAGGATGCAAGCTCTGACCTAGTGCGTATCTCGGCCAGAGGAGTAGCCTCAGTGGTGGTGGCCAGAAGACAGCTATGGCTGTGAAATTGGTCAGTGGACATGACCTCTAAGGCAAACCTCACAAAGATGCCCTTTAAGGGATCCCTCCTGTTCAGAAGTGAATTGGAAAAGCTAGCCAGTAAGTGGGGTGAATCTCCAGTGCCTCAGCTACTGGAAGATAAGAAAAAGAGGTCACAGTGCCCATGAGGGGTCGGGCCAGGGGCTCCCAGCACTTCCAACCCTACAGAAATTCTTCATTTCAGACATCTCAGCCCTTGGGAAGGTCTCAGTCCTTTCGGAGCCGACAACCAAAAAGAGGAACGGTTTTAGGCTCAGGTTCGACCCGAACTTCCTGATGAAGTTTGGCCGACCCATCCACGGGTCGGCCAAACTTCTATCAGAGGTGGGTCGAGATCACGTCAGACAAATGGGTACTGTACATCATATGAGAACAATATGCTCTAGAATTTCACAGCATCCCTCGGGACATGTTCATGATATCACCTTGCCACTCCCAGCACAAAAAACTGACAGCAGAATCCACCTTGATAAGGCTTTTCAGTTTTAGGGCTTTAACCCTGGTACCTACACCCCAGGAAAATATGGGGTGTTATTCCATTGTACCCAAGAAGGTAGGGTTCATTTCACCCCATCCTGGATCTCAAGAGCGTCAGTCGTCATCTGCAGGTAATTCACTACCGCATGGAAACTCTTCGCTCCGTCATAATGGCCGTACAACCAGGAGAGTTCCTAACATCCCTGGACCTCTCGGAGGCCTACTTTCATATCCTAATCCATCAACATCACCAGTGTTTCCTGTGCTTTGTGGTACTGGGCTGCCATTATCAGTTTCTGGCGTTGCCCTTCAGCCTGGCAACCGCCCCCAGAACATTCTCCAAAATTATGGTGGTCATTGCAGCGGCACTGAGTTAAAAAGGGATCTTGGTGCACCTTTACTTAGACGACTGGCTGATTCGGGTGAAATCATTGGAAGAGAGCCTTCAGGTCCCTGCTTCAGGAAGTTGGTTGGGTCGTGAACATGGACAAGAGCAGTCTCAAGCCCTCCCAGTCCTTAGAGAGTATCTGGGAGTCTGGTTCAACATCAAGGAGGACAAGGTCTTCCTCCCTCGATGATAAGGAAACTGATGTGCCAAGTGCATCAGTTGACGACCGCAGTGCGCCCCAGGGTGGTCCTGGTCCTCGGCCTGGGGGTAGTACCCTGGGTGAGGGCACACATGCGGCCACTCCAGCGCTCCTTGCTATCACATTGGAACCCACTGTTTCGAGACTACTCAATTCGCCTCTACCTACCGAAAAAGTATGTTCTTGGTTCCAGTGGTGGCTACAGGAAGTGCTTTAACTCCCTCAGGGTACAGGTAGTGGCCCTAGGCAATCTGGTTGGTAACTCTGTGGCATCACATCCTGATGAGGTACGTTTCCTCAGAGGAGTAAGGCATTTGAAGCCCCCTGTCCATCCGATATGTCCATCATGGAGTCTTAATTTGGTTCTTCGCGGATTGTGTGAACCACCGTTTGAACCCCTTAAGTCAGTGACATTGAAGGACCTCACCTTGAAGACTGTGTTCTTGGTAGCCATATACTCAGCTCGCAGAATTTCTGAGCTGCAGGCTCTCTCCTGTAGAGAACCTTTTTTGAGAATCTCTGACTCGGGGGTTTCTCTTCGAACGGTACCGTCGATTTTGCCCAAAGTGGTATCTTCTTTTCATTTAAGCCAGTCAGTTGAGCTTCCAGCTTTTCCTGATTTATCAAATAACGTACAACACGCAAGAGAGCTTCGTCGGCTGGATGTTCGACGTTCTTCGATCCGTTATTTGGAAATCACAAATTCTTTCAGACTCTCAGATCATTTATTTGGGTTTGGAGCGGTCCCAGGAGAGGTCAAAAGGCTTCTAAGACCATGATTGCTAGATGGTTGAGAGAAACCAATTCGTCTGCATAAATTTGTAAAGGGCAACCTGTTCCTGAGAGCCTGAAGGCCTATTCTGTTCACTCTCAAGCAGCTTCTTGGGCCAAATGCCAGTTGGTATCGCCTCAGGAGATTTGCAGAGCTGCTACTTGGAAGATACTCCATACATTTGCTCGCCACTACCGCTTGGACGTTCAAGCACCTGGAGATTTTGGCAGTGGTGTGTTGCGCGCAGGACTCGCGAGGTCCCACCCGGTTTAGCGAAGCTTAGGTACATCCCATGGTTTGGACTGATCCGGGTACGTACAGGGAAAAGAAAATTGGTTCTTACCTGATAATTTTTGTTCCTGTAGTTCCACGGGATAAGTCCAAACACCCGCCCAAAGACTAGGAGCGGGTAACAGGGAGATCTCTATAGTCCGCGCGCTCATGTTCCAGTTATGTTAAAGAAAGCTACAGTTTACATGTTTATATGTTCATGTTTACAGTTCTGTTCTTGCTTGATTCATTGCTAGTCCTTTTCTGCTTTGATATTCTAAATATTGAAGGGATGCAGGTGGCACACCAGGTTAAGTAAGGGTGCCTTTCAAGTTTTTCTCTGTCTCCATCTGCTGGAAGGGAGGCATAACCCATGGTTTGGACTGATCCGTGGTACTACAGGAACGAAAATTATCAGGAAAGAATCAGTTTCTTATGTCATTGCGAATAGTACCCTCATTTCTACCAAAGGTAGTTTTGGCTTTTCATCTTAGTTAAACAGTAGAACTTCCTGCCTTTTCTTAATTTGTATGTGAGGTGAGCGTTGTTGAGGTATCTCAAGGTGACTAATAGTTTCCGGATATCGGACCATCTCTTTGTACTTGGGAATGCAGCAAGGAATGGGTGCAAAGCATCCAAGGCTACTATTGCATGCTGGCTGTAGAACGTGATTGGCTTGGCGTATATTTGCAGAGGCCGTCCGGTGCCAGAGGGACTAAGGGCTCATTTGACTCGGGCACAGGTGACTCAATGGGCCGAGTGTTAGCTGGTGGTTTCTTGGAAGTCTTTTCACACTTTCGCAAGACATTGCCAATTGGTGGCTCGGGCTGGTTTACATTTCTCTCATGAGATACAAGGAGCGCGGGTATGATGGCAGATCAGTAATGAAACTGGGAGCCACATTCTTGACCAATGCGGGCTGTAACTTTGTGTTTGATCAGCCGCTAGCGAGGTGGTTTCTGTGATAGCAGGTAGGTGCCAATTGAGGCTGCAAAATTGGTTGGCAGACACTATTTTCTTGTCCAATCGAACAAGGTTACCCTTTAAGGGTTCTCTTTTATTTTTAAGTGAGTTGGAGAAGATGGCGAATATCTGGGGTAAATCCAAGGTTCCTCAATTGCCGGAGGATAAGAACACGGTGTTGTGTCCTTTTGGGGCAAAGGGCCACTCCAGGGATTTCTGTTTTGTCCTTACAGAGGAGCAACTGCTCGAAGGTCTTGTCCCTTTGGAAGATCTCAATACTTTCATCCTAAAAAGCCGGAGCACCTCGATCTTCACAGTGAAGGTATGTGGGCTCACCTACTGGATCAGGAGATAGGCGGGCATCTATCTAGCTTTTATCAAAGGTAAGCCCAGATTATGTTGGACCAATGGGTCCTAGAAGTGGTAAGGGATGGCTATGCTCTAGAAATTCTCCAAATTCCTCTGGCTGCATTAATAGTTTTTCTATGCAACTCTCTACAGAAGAAAATATGGAGTGCTATTCCATTTATTTTCTCATTCCCAAGAAGGCAGAGGGGTCCTTTTGGCCTGTCCTGGATCTGAAGGGAGTCAATCAACATTTGCATGTGACTCATTTCATAATGGAAAATTATGTTCCGTAATAATGGCAGTAAAAAAGGAAATTTCTCACATCTCTTGACTTGATAGAGGCCTACCTACATAGTCCCATTCGCCAGGATGCCCGTCGGGCTGGCTATTGTGCCCAGGACCTTCTCCAAGGTCATGGAGGTGGTAGCAGCATCTCTGCGCAAGGAGGGCAATCTGGTTGATTCGGGCCAAACGTGCAGATGAGAGTCACTTGGCATATTGCAAGGTGATCTCCTTGCTTCAGGAGCTAGGCTGGATGGTGAAAATGGCCAAGAGCAGTTTACAGCTGTCTCAGATGCTAGAGTATTTCAGCGTGCAATTGAATACGGAACAGGACAGAGAGGTTCTACCAGAGAGTAACATTCACAAGTTAATTACTCATACTTGGGCCTGAGACAGACTATTCAGCACGTGTTGCTCTCCTGGTGGAATCCACAGACAGCAGTACACAGTGAGACTCCGCTTGACATTGGAGATGAGCGTCCAGTTGCAAGTGTATCGTCTCAGGGGTTTTCTTGGAGACACCGGACTGGTTAGTGCTCACAACAGATGCGAGCTTTCTGGGTTGGAGGGCTCACTGTCAAGAGTTTGTGACACAAGGTCAATGGAATGCCGAGGAGCGGCAATGGACCATCAATCAGTTGGAAGTGCGTGCAGTTCGACTGGCATGCTTGTGGTTTGCGAGCGGCTGGAGGCTCAAGCAGTAAGGATAATGTTGGACAGTGCCATGACAGTGCCCTGTATCAATCATCAAGGCAGAACCAGAAGCCAACAGATATCGGTGGAGATAGATGCACTCATGGTGTGGGTTGAGAGACATCTCCAGGACATATCCGCCTCCCACATTGCTGGGAAGGACAATATACGGGCCAACTTCCTCAACAGGCAAGACTTAGACCCAGGGGAGGGGGAGATAGCAGACAAGGTTTTTCAACTCCTTGTGGCACGCTAGGGTTGCCTGTATCTGGATTTGTTGGCAAGCTCCAACAACACAAAGGTACCACAGTTCTTCAGTTGCAGAAGGGATCCGAAAGCGCTGGGCATCGATGCTTTCATTCAAGATTAGTGCGGAGTGGGGTGTTATATGCCTTCTCATCATGGCCAATGATAGGCAGGGTCATTTGGAAAATTGCTAGTCAGATCGAAACTGTACTTCTGGTGGCTTTGGATTGACTGCAGAGGCTGTGGTATACTGATCTTCAGAGGCTGTTGATGGACAGTCCTGTCGGACTACTACTCAGGAAGCATCTATTGCATCAGGGGCTCATAATGCACAACAATCTGGGTCTGTTTTGTCTTATGGTTTTGCCCTTGAGTGGGTTTGGTTGCTGAAGCATGGTTATTCTTCTTCAGTGATGTCCACTTTGCTCCGGGCCAAGACATTTTCTACATCTCTTGCTTATGTTAGGGATTGGAAAGTGTTTGAGAGCTGGCATGAAAAGCGAGGTTCTGACACTCTCTTAAAGTTGAAATTCCACTAATATTGGATTTTTGCAGGAAAATTTGGTTAAAGGCTTGGCCTTAAACACTCTGATGGTGCAAGTAGCAGCTCTTGTTATAGGGGGCAGATCTATGGTGGACCCTTGTCTTACTATGTAGATGTGTCCAGGATTTTGAAGGGAGTTAAGCATCTACATCCTTCCTTCCGACAGT
Source organism: Rhinatrema bivittatum (assembly GCF_901001135.1). NCBI lineage: Eukaryota > Metazoa > Chordata > Amphibia > Gymnophiona > Rhinatrematidae > Rhinatrema > Rhinatrema bivittatum. The sequence goes on from NC_042622.1 coordinate 7,911,816, forward strand.
GGGTGCCTCTTTGGGACCTTAATCTGGTCTTGCGTTTTTTGGCGGGTCCTACATTTTGGCCATTGCATGATCTCTTTGTGGCTGCTCACCTTGAAAAGTTTTTCTGGTAGCAATCTGTTCAGCATGGAGGGTCTTCAAGTTTCAAGCTCTTTCTTGCAACTTGAAGACCCTCAAGTGGAAAAGGGTAAACAGTGGAGTGCCTCAGGGATCTATACTTGGACCAGTGCTTTTCAATATATATATATAAAAACATAGGATAAACATATCCTATGTTTATCCTATGTTTTTATATATATATATATATACATAAAAATATATATATATATATATATATATATATATATATATATATATATATACATAAAAACAAAAAAAAAAAATATATATATATATACATAAAAACATAGGATAAATATATAAAAACATAGGATAAACCTATGTTTTTGTATCTTACAGTTTTTGTTGATTTATATATTTATCTCTCTCTAATTGTTTCTTAGTTTAAACTCTGTACTGTCTTCCATTGCCCAGGTTTTATGCTCCCTGTTTAATGTAACTTTACTTTCTACCTTGATGTTAATTGGTTTCCCCTCAGTTACATTGTAAACCGGTACGATAAGACCTAGTCTTGAGCATCGGTATAGGAAAAGAAATTAAATAAATAAATAAATAAATAAATATATATAAATGATCTAGAAAGGAATACGACGAGTGAGGTTATCAAATTTGCAGATGATACAAAATTATTCAGAGTAGTTAAATTACAAGTGGATTGTGATACATTACAGGAGCACCTTGCAAGACTGGAAGATTGGGCATCCAAATGGCAGACGAAATTTAATGTGGGACAAGTGCAAGGTGTTGCATATAGGGAAAAATAACCCTTGCTATAGTTACACGATGTTAGACTCCATATTAGAAGCTACCACTCAGGAAAAAGATCTAGGCGTCATGGTGGATAATACATTGAAATCGTCTGTTCAGTGTGCTGCAGCAGTCAAAAAAAGCAAACGGAATGTTAGGAATTATTAGGAAGGGAATGGTTAATAAAACGGAAAATGTCAAAATGCCTCTATACCGCACCTTGAATACTGTGTACAATTCTGGTCGCCGCATCTCAAAAAAGATATAGTTGCGATGGAGAAGGTACAGAGAAGGGCAACCAAAATGATAAAGGGGATGGAACCAGCTTCCCTATGAGGAAAGGCTGAAGAGGTTAGGGCTGTTCAGCTTGGAGAAGAGACGACTGAGGGGGGATATGATAGAGGTGTTTAAGATCATGAGAGGTCTTGAACGAGTAGATGTGAATCGTTTATTTACACATTTAAGACTAATCGGAGAAAATTCTTTTTCACTCAACGCACAATAAAGCTCTGGAATTTGTTGCCAGAGGATGTGGTTAGTGCAGTTAGTGTTGCTGGGTTCAAAAAAGGTTTGGATAAGTTCTTGGAGGAGAAGTCCATTAACTGCTATTAATCAAGTTTACTTAGGGAATAGCCACTGCTATTAATTGCATCAGTAGCATGGGATCTTCTTAGTGTTTGGGTAATTGCCAGGTTCTTGTGGCCTGGTTTGGCCTCTGTTAGAAACAAGATGCTGGGCTTGATGGACCCTTGGTCTGACCCAGCATGGCAATTTCTTATGTTCTTTTGAACTATTTCTAAGACTCACTCCGGGGAGGTATAGCTTAGTATTGTACCTTCCTTTTTGCCAAAAGTGGTTTCACAGTTCCATTTGAATCGGTCTATTGCCCTGCCCACGCTGGACAGGGATAGAGTTGAGCATGGTTATTGTCTGTTGCATGCCTTGGATGTCAAGTGGCATCTGGTGCGGCTCTTGAATATTACTAAATCTTTCACAAAGTCTAATTGACCGTGCTGTATGGTGGAGGTAAACAAGGAGAACCAGTGACGTGAGTGACTATAGCCTGTTGGTGAAAGAAATCATCTCGGCCACCTGTGTGAATGCAGATGTCACATTACCTAGACAGGTCAGGGCGCATCCCACTAGAGTTCAGGTGGTTTCGTGGATGGAGCTTCGCTGGTCTCCTATCAAGATTTGCCAAGCAGCGACGTGGTCCTTCTTACATGCTTTCTCCAAGCATTGCCGCTTGGATGTTAGGGCTCAGGAGGACATGGCTTTTGCACGTGCAGTGTTGATGGGATCATGGGCAGCCTTCCGCCCTTTTCAGGAATAGTTTTGGTACATCCCACTGGTGTGGATTGGCCTGCCTGAGTGCAGAGGAAGGAGAAATTACTACTTACCTGATAATTTCCTTTCTTCTAAGGAAAGCAGGTCAGTCCACAACCCGCCCTGGGCTGCCTAATTGCTTTTAGTTCATCCTTTATATGCAAACAATGAAGAGTGTTATTTCTCTTATTTCGTTTGAAGGTTTGATAAGTGACATATCCAGCTCCTAAGATTAGTTGATGTTAACGTTTTTGCTGAGCTCAGTGTTTCCTGGTTGGTTGGAAGCATGAGTGGTTAACTGTTAATAGTCATGTTCAAGTATAATCGGTTTGTGCACAGTTTGGCTTTTCTAGAGATACTGGCAGGCTGATGTCAGGGCAGGGCTATATGTCAGTGACGTCAGCTTTACTCTGTCTCCATCTGCTGGTAGGAGTGCATAACCCAATGTGTGGATTGGCCTGCCTGCCTGCCTTAGAGGAAAGGAAATTATCAGGTAAGAAGTAATTTCTCCTTGTAACTCACCTGGAGCTCTCACTTCTACAGGTGGGAGAGAAGTGCAATAAATGAGAAATATAGGAAAGGGCTGTCTGGCCTGACATGCTTTGGGATGGGGTTATTGTAACATCCTTTTGATCTCAGACTCCTGAGCTTGGCTGTAGCTGCCTCCACTGAAAGCAGAACATTTTCTCCTCCCCTAGTGATATCAAGAAAGCCCGGCTGCTTCTGAAGTCTGTGCGAGAGACCAACCCCCACCACCCTCCGGCGTGGATTGCTTCAGCACGTTTGGAGGAGGTCACTGGCAAACTACAAGTGGCTCGAAATCTCATCATGAAAGGAACTGAAATGTGCCCCAAGGTACAGTGTCCAGCCAGCCGTGAGTCTTCATTCCCAAGCAGCGGGGGTTTGCGAGTGTCATTGACCAGGGAGCACAGATTGCGATACTCACCGGAGAGTGATATGCATGCACCCTGAGTCTGGGCAGAGGTGCCACTAGTAAGCAATGGGTGAGGGTCACGTTCCCCTAGGGGCTGGGAGTTCTGCCTTCCAAACCTACATCAGACTGTTTCTTAATCTTTCTCTTTTTCAGAGGAAGGGGCAGGTGCTTTTCTGAAGTTTAAAAGCAGTTCCTACTTCTACACCACATTCATGTCAGTGCTGGTGCAGGCCTGGGGCTTGCACCGATAGACCCAGGATCAACTTAAATGGGCAGAAGGAGCTGTGCTGTTTGCACAAGAAACTGAAAGGCAGCCTGTCAGACTCTGATTTGACGTCCTGCTGACACTTCATAGGATTGATCACTTTTAGGTATTGGCACACTACAGTCATGAAAACCTGGAAGTGAAACATCCTTGTTTTGCAGTACACCATAGAAACATAACATAGAAATGACGGCAGAAGAAGACCAAACAGCCCAGCAAGCTTTCACACTTTTTTTTCTCTCATACTTCTGTTAGGCTTGGCCCTTTATAATCTTTTGGTTCTATTTCGCTTCCACCCCCGCCATTAATGTAGAGAGCAGTGCTGGAACTGCTTCTAAGTGAAATATCTATGCTTATTTATTTACCCAGACTATGTAATTTGGACTTTGTTGGTTATTGTCTGTATATGGATTCACTTTACTTCATTCGCCCCTGCCGTTGAAGCAGAGAGCTGTGCTGGATATGCATTGAAAGTGAAGCATCAGGCTCGTTTGGTTTGGGATAGTAACCGCCGTAACAAACAAGCTACTCCCCGCATAATTTCTGAATGCAAATCCTTTTTTTTTTCACATTTCCTCTTGCCATTGAAGCTTAGAGCTCTGTCAGAGTCGCATTAACCGCTTGTATGTATATTGAATAAGGGTATTATCTCCAGGCAGTAGCCGTCATTCCCGCAAGCCTCCCTCTCTTCATTCACATCCTCTAGACTTTATGGATCCACAGTGTTTATCCCATGCTCCTTTGAAGTCCTTCACAGTTTTGGTCTTCACCACTTCCTCCGGAAGGGCATTCCAGGCATCTACCACCCTCTCTGTGAAGAAATACTTCCTGACATTGGTTCTGAGTTTCCCCCCTGGAGTTTTAAATTGTGACCCTTGGTTCTGCTAATTTTTTTCCAACGGAAAAGGTTTGTCGTTGTCTTTGGATCATTAAAACCTTTGAAGTATCTGAAAGTCTGTATCATATCACCTCTGCTCCTCCTTTTCTCCTGGGTGTACATATTTAGATTCTTCAATCTCTCCTCGTACGTCATGTGATGAAGATCCTCCACCTTTTTGGTCGCCCTTCTCTGGACCGCCTGCATCTTGTCTCTGTCTTTTTGGAGATACGGTCTCCAGAACTGAACACAGTGCTCCAGGTGAGGCCTCACCAAGGACCTGTACAAGGGGATAATCACTTCCCTTTTCTTACTCGATATTCCTCTCTCTATGCAGCCCAGCATTCTTCTGGCTTTAGCTATCGCCTTGTCACATTGTTTCCCCGACTTCAGATCGTTAGACACTATCACCCCAAGGTCTCTCTCCTGCTCCGTGCACATCAGCCTTTCTCCCCCCATCGAATACATTTCTTTCAGATTTCCACTCCCCATATGCATGACTCTGCACTTCTTGGCATTAAATCTCAGCTGCCATATCTTCGACCACTCTTCCAGCTTCCTTAAATCCCGTCTCATTCTCTCCACTCCTTCCGGCGTGTCCACTCTGTTGCAGATCTTAGTGTCATCCGTAAACAGACAAACCTTACCTTCTATCACTTCTGCGATGTTGCTCACAAAGATATTGAACTGGACCGGTCCCAACACCGACCTTTGCGGCACTCCACTCATCACTGCTCTCTCTTCAGAGTAAGTTCCATTTACCATCACACATTGTCTTCTGTCCGTCAACCAGTTTGCAATCCAGGCCCCCACCTCAGCACTCACTCCTAAGCTTCTCATTTTATTCACCAGTCTCCTGTGCGGGACTGTATCAAAAGCTTTGCTGAAATCCAAGTAGATGACATCGAGTGCTCTTCCTCAATCTAATTCCCTAGTCACTCAGTTGAAAAAGTCGATCAGATTTGTCTGACAGGACCTTCCCCTGGTGAATCCTGCTGCCTCGGGTCCAGCAATTCTCCACACTCTAGATAGTTCACTATCCTTTCCTTCAGCAGAGTCTCTATTCATTTTCCCACCACCGAGGTGAGGGTAACTGGCCTGTAGTTTCCATTCTCTTCTCTGCTCCCAGTCTTGTGAAGCAGGACCACCACCGCTCTTCTCCAATCTCTCGGCACCACTCCCGTTTCTAGGGATCTATTGAACAGGTCACACAGCGGAGCCGCCAGCACATCTCTGAGCTCCCTCAGCATCCTGGGATGAACCTCATCAGGCCCCATGGCTTTGTCCACTTTCAGTTTCCCCAGCTCTTCCCATACATTCTCTTCTGTAAATGGAGTTTCATCTACTCCACTCCCCTCCAGTTTCTTGTTAACTAGTGAGGGTCCTTCTCCAGGGTCCTCTTTAATGAACACCAAACTGAAGTATTTGTTTAATATTTCTGCCATTTCTTCATCTCTCTCCACACATTGATCCTGGTCACCTTTCAGTCTCACTATACCACTTCTGACCTTTCTCTGTATCTGAAAAATGTTTTGTCACCTCGCTTTACCTCTTTGGCAATCCATGAGGTCCATGTTTAGGAAGATGCTGTGCATGTGTGGAAGAATGGGAGCGTGCGTTAGAAGCTGGGCACTGTTAAGGCATTGGTGAGTTCGTTATCTAGACACTCAAACATCAGAAAAGTATCAAAAAATTGAACGCTGGTGTGCTAAAGCTGTCTTGAGGCCAAGCAAGCCCTCCAGCCTCCTGTTGGCGGGGAGCAGTGTTTACCACCAGTCCACAAAGGCAGGCCTCAGACTGCAGAATGGAGGGGTGAGCTGAAATGTCAGGTTAATCATTCCCTCACCCCCCAGACCTGTTTGTGTTTTAAACAGAGTGAAGATGTTTGGTTAGAAGCTGCCCGTCTGCAGCCTGGTGACACAGCTAAAGCTGTGGTAGCCCAAGCAGTGCGTCATCTGCCACAGTCTGTGCGGGTTTATATACGAGCAGCAGAGCTGGAGACCGATATCCGAGCAAAGAAGCACGTGCTGAGGAAAGGTGAGTTAGACGAAGGTGCAGGTGTCTCTTTGGAGCATGAGCTGAAGAGCAGATATGTGCAGCTATAGGACATATTTGTAAGACCTAAATTGTTTTTCTATGGTATAACCAATTTTCAGTTGCACTTTCTAGGACAACAAGATGTTTTGTCAGTATATTGTGTTTAAAAAGTGGTGGAATGAGGAGCAATAGGCAACTTATTGTGGCCTCTTAATGTCTAATGATATGGATGAGATAATCTTTTTATCTCCCGTTCTTGTTCCTAGCCCAGATCAGCCCTGAGTTTTGCCTCCCTGCAGGCAGTTGCAGACATGACCCTGCATGTAACCTAGTGTGGCGCAAGCAGTCCCTCAGTATTTCTCTGTTTCCATTCCTGTTCAAACTCCAGATCAGTCCAGACAACGTGGGTTTTGCAGTCCCTACCAGCAGATGCAGGCTAATGGAACAGCGGCCCTTTTAGAGACACGTGGCAGAAAGCAGTCAGCTTTAAGGGAGTCCAGAGACTCCCCTCTCCCACTGGTGCCGATGGTCCAAACCAGGGAGGTAGGGTAGAATCTGCCAAGGACATGGTGGAGAATGGGTCCAATGATTTTAAGGGCTTCACGGATTTTGTGCTGCTGCTCCACAAGGCCAGTTTGGCCAGGAGGGTAGCAGGGAGTAAGCCACTTCCGGCTGGGTGCAGGAAAAGGGGGTCCTTCCCTCCGGGTAATTCCAAGCCGGGGTGGCCTGTAGGGTGGATGCGCTGTATGTTTTGGTCTGGACGTCTGCCAGGAACATGGTCTCAGCGGTGGCAGCCCGGAGACTCCTGTGGTTGTGTAATTGGGATTTGTGCTCCAACTCACAACTCTGCAATCTTCCCTTTAAAGGGAAACTATTGTTCGGGGGAGGACCTGGAACAACTGATAAAGCATTTTGGGGGAGTTTAAGGGGCATAGGTTGCCAGAGGATAAGAAGAGCAGGAAGAAGGTTTTCCTGGGATATGAGGAGTTTTTGCTCCTGCCCGAATTGTTCAATTTCATTGCAGATGCAGGGCTCAAGAAGGCAGCAAAGAGTCCCCCGGGATCCCTCCAGTCAGGGAGCCGGAGGGGAGAGAGCCTGACAATGAAGTCACACAGATCCTTTCTTCCTTGGAAGCTGTCAGAGGGAGGCGCGCGCTCTCTTACGAGGAGTGCACCAAGATCACGTTGGATCAATGGCTCCTGAAGGTGATAAGAGACAGCTGTGCTTTAGAATTTTCTCAACTGGTCCCATTGCACATCTCGCACCAAACGAGAGGTGGCGTGGGATACGCTGCGATGTCTAGATGTGATTGTGTCAGTTCCACTGGAAGGAGGTACTCTGTTTACTTCGTGGTTCCCAAAAAAGAGGGCATTCTGGATCTCCAGAAGGACAGTGTGGTGCTGTGGGTTCCACGTTTTCAGATGGAGACGTTGCGGACAGTGATATCAGCGGTCCACAAAGGGGAATTTCTTGCGTCATTGGATTTAACAGTGACCTATCTGCATTTCCCTGTATGTACCCGGATCAGTCCAGACTCCTGGGTTTATTCCTCCCTGCCAGCAGATGGAGACAGAGAAAAGCCTCGCTGACACTGCTTGATAAGCCTTGGTGCCACCTGCAGTAGATCCATATTTCTCAACCATTCCCTGTTCGGTTGAGGTGGACCAGCTGAGGTCCAAATTGTTCCGTGGGTTGTAAATCTGATGGTCCAGATCCTTCCCCTCACGAGGCTGGTCTAGAAGCTTTCAGCTTCCTTTTCTTCTTCAGGGTTTTCTTTTCTCTCCTTGTTTGATTGGTGGCTGAACTGAGCTGGACAGCTCCTTTTAGCTTTAGGAGAGGAATTCCCCTGCTATTGTTCTTTTTAGTAAAGTTTAAAAAAAAAAAAAAAAAAGAGGAACAGAGGTTAAGGACAGCTGACTGTTAAGGCTCTGGGTCGACAGCCCCCCTCCCCCTCCCCCCTTGTTGGTCGTGCCAGTTTTTGTTTTTGTTTGCTATTATTCTTTAGTTGTTTTTTCTCTTTGACTTTGACTCGGGGAACATGGTTTGCGGCTCGGCTTGCCGCGCATGTGGGGCAGTCCCGGCGCGTCTTAGGCCGGCCTGTGTTGTCGTGCGTTTCAGGGGGGAAGGGCCCTCCCTTCTCCCGGGGGTCTCAAAACGTCAGCGCTTAGGAAAGCGCGCGGCTGCTGCGGTCGGGCCGGTTTTTGATGCGGCTGCTGGCTCCCTCGAGGCGGGAGTGGTGGCCATTTTGGCGGTGGATTCGCACGTGCTGCCATGTTTGGTGGGGGAGGGGGATTTCCCTCCGCAGCTCTCCCCGGTCCTTCCGAGTCCCCTAGAGGAGCAGGGGGTCTCCGGAGGGGCTATTAGGCAGGTCCCCTTGCCTCAGGGGTCTGGTTTCGGGTTTGTGCCCCTTCTCTCCTGATTTCATTCTCCTGCTTCATCAAGCCTTTGCTTGCACAAGTTGCCGGAGGACAAGCCTCGAAATCATCAGGCTTTTCAGTCAAGGTCGCTTTTTCAGGACGAAGGATGATCTCGTCCTTCTAGAGGTCCCATGGGGTCGCAGTCGCAAAAACCTTTTCAACCTTGAGGCTCGAGTTGGGGTCAGTCCTTTCGGGGCGACCAGAGGCCTTTCAGGGCTCCCATGGGTGGGGGAACCACTGGGATCAAGTCCTCCCAATGAAGCAAGGCCAGTTCACTCCGCCATTCTTTATATAGGGGGCCATCTCGCAGGATTTTACGGGGAGTGGACCAAGATTACGCAGGATCAGTGGGTCCTCACTGTGGTAAAAGATGGTTACACGTTAGAGTTTGCATGTCCCATTCGCGACCTGTTCTTGGTCTCCCCCTGCGGGTTTTCGGCAAAGCGTGGTGCAGTTCAGGAGACTTTGCGCAGGCTGCGCAAGTTGGGGGCGGTAATCCCGGATCTTCTGCACGAACGGGGCAGGGGTCATTACTCCATCTACTTCATAGTGCTGAAGAAAGAGGACACGTTTCGCCACATTCTGGACCTCCAGTCAGTCAATACGTCTTTAAAGATACCGTGGTTTCGCATGGGGACTTTACGTTCAGTGATTGTGGCGGTGCGCACTCAGGAGTTTCTAGCTTCCCTGGATCTGACCGAGGCTTATCTACGTATCCCCGTTCATCCGGATCATCAGCGCTTCCTGAGGTTTGCAGTGCTGGGTCAGCATTTCCAGTTCCAGGCTCTCCCCTTCGGGCTAGCCACAGCTCCTCGCATGTTCACCAAGATAATGGTGGTGGTGGCGGCGGCTTTTCATCGCGAGGGAGTGCTAGTGCACCCTGATCTCGACGATTGGCTGATTCGGGAGAAATCGTTAGACGGCTGCCGTTCTTCGGTACAGAAAGTTATTCGTCTGCTAGAGTCTCTCGGCTGGTGGTCAATCGGGCGAAGAGTCACTTGGAGCCATCTCAGACACTCGACTATCTCTGGGCTCGTTTTGATACAAGGCAAGGCAAAGTGTTTCTCACAGAGGACAGAATGATCAAGTTGCAGTCTCAAATTTGGTGCTTATTGGCATTGAGGGTGCCTCAAGCCTGGGATTTTTTGCAGGTTCTGGGGGTCGATGGCCTCAACGCTGGAATTGGTGCCGTGGGCCTTCGCGCATATGCGTCGCCCGGAAGTCTCTGTCGCAGGCTTTTCATGTACCGGTCTTGCTGGATGCGTCTGCATGGAACAGCCTCTTATGATGGCTACAGTCAATCTGCAGCGTGGTGTCAGTCTCAGAGTTCCAGATTGGGTGGTTCCCACTACCAATGCCAGTCTCTCTGGTTGGGGGGTGGCAGTCAGCCCAGGGCACTTGGTCGGCAGTGGAAGCCTCGTGGCCTATCAATCGGTTGGAGACCAGGGCTGTGCGGCTGGCACTTCAGGCCTGCCTTCCTCTCGTTCAAGGTCGATCGGTCAGGGTTCTGTCGGACAATGCCACAATGGTAGCTTACATCAATCGTCAAGGCGGCACCAAGAGCCAGGGGTGGCCCTGGAGGCTCAGGAGCTATTTCTCTGGGCGGAGCTCTACCTGGTTCAGTTAGCTGCGTCTCATATCGCGGGCGTCGACAACGTCCAGGCCGATTTTCTCAGTCGCACGAATTTGGATCCAGGCGAGTGGGAATTGGCGGAGTCAGCAGTGCAGCTCATCCGAAAGGTGGGGTTCTCCTCGCGTCAATTTGGCAACTCGGCTCAATGCGAAAGCTCCTCGGTTTTTCAGCCGCAGGAGGGAGTATGGAGCCGAGGGGGTCGACGCTCTGGTACTGCCCTGGCCTCTGGGGATCCTGCTCTGTTTTCCCTCTGTGGCCTCTCGTGGGTAAGGTGTTGCGCTACATAGAGAAGCATCCAGGGAAGGTGGTGTTGGTAGCCCCGGAGTGGCTGTGTCGACCATGGTTTGCAGATCTCGTCAGTCTAGCAGTGGACAGTCCGCTGCGCCTCGGTCATCTTCCTGGTCTTCTCCGTCAGGGACCCATATTTTCCGACCAGGGAGATCGCTTTTGTCTAGCAGCTTGGCTTTTGAGAGGCGTCGCTTGAGGCGAAGAGGATACCCAGAGTTGGAGATCGCTACGCTTTTGCAGGCTAGGCAGAAGTCTACCTCCCTCTAGTAGGTTTGGGTTTGGAAAGTGTTTGAGGCTTGGTTTACCGCTCGAGGGATACATACGGTTCAGGCCTCGATTTCTCATGTCTTGTCTTTCCTACAAGAGGGTTTAGCTAAAGGCCATGCTTTTAATTCCCTTAGGGTGCAGGTAGCAGCTCTAGCCTGCTTGCAGGGGAAGATTGAGGGTTACACCTTATCTTCCCATCCGGATGTGCAGAGGTTCCTTCGGGGAGTTAAGAATTTGCGTCCTCTGGTGCGGAAGGTCTGTCCCTCCTGGAACCTTAAGCTAGTTTTACGGGTATTGTGTGATGCTCCATTTGAGCCAATTCAGAGAGCGACCCTTAAGGACTTGACTCTCAAGGTCGTTTTCTTAGTGGCCATCTGTTCCGCCAGGAAGATTTCTGAATTGCAGGCTTTGTCATTCAGGGACGCTTTCCTTCAAATATCTGATTCTGGAATCACGTTGCATACGGTTCCTTCCTTTGTCCCGAAGGTGGTCTCTGCCTTTCATGTTAATCAGACTATCAAGCTCCCAGTGTTTACAGAGTTGGATGATTCTATGCAGCATGCTTGGGAGCTTAAGCTATTGGATGTCCACAGGGCCTTGCTTTGCTATCTCAAGGTTACTAATGATTTCAGGAGGTCTGATCATGTTTTTGTTTTATGGAGCGGATCAATGAAAGGTACCCATGCCTCCAAAGCAACTATTGCAAGGTGGCTTAAGGAGGCTATTGGGTCAGCATACGTTATTAAGGGCAGTTAGGTTCCAGAGGGTTTGCAGGCCCACTCGACTCGGGCTCAGGCAGCTTTGTGGGCAGAGGCTCAGTTGGTGTCTCCGCAGGAGATTTGCAGGGCGGTGACTTGGAAATCGTTGCATACTTTTACGAGGCATTACCGATGGGATTTGGGAGATTCTAGTTCCCGGTCTTTTGGTGAAGGTGTCTTGCGAGCGGAACTCTACAGGTCCCACCCTCTCTAGGAAGCTTTGGCACATCCCAGGAGTCTGGACTGATCCGGGTGTGTACAGGGAAAGGAAAATTGGTTCTTACCTGCTAATTTTTGTTCCTGTAGTACCAACAGATCAGTCCAGAACCCACCCGGGTTGGAGGGGGAGAGTCTTCCGCTCAGCTATAATCCTTTCAGCATACTTCTGTTCTTAGTTTGTTCATACATTACAAGTTTTTAGAATGTTGTTGTCAAGTTTTTGGCACATAGTGTGTTTGACTTGGGTGCAGATTAATACTGATCTACAGCAAGTGGCACCAGGGCTTATCAAGCAGTGTCAGCGAGGCTTTTCTCTGTCTCCATCTGCTGGCAGGGATGAATAAACCCAGGAGTCTGGACTGATCCGTTGGTACTACAGGAACGAAAATTAGCAGGTAAGAACCAATTTTCCTATCCCCATATGCTCACAGTATCAGAAGTTTCTGCGGTTCATGGTGCCAGGGCAGCATTTTCAGTTTCGAGCTCTTCCTTTCGGGTTAGTGACAATGCCACGGACGTTCACAAAGGTGGTGGTGGTGGCTGCAGTACTGAGAAGGGATTCTAATTCACCCTTACTTTTAGATGACTGGCTTATTCAGGTAAAGTCAGAATGGGAGTGTTGGCGGTCAATTCGGTGGGTCATGGAGATATTGCAGTCTGTGGGCTGGGTAGTAAACTTAGCAAAGCAATATCTAGCTCCATCCCAGTCATTGGAGTACCTGGGGGCGTGGTTCGATACCCATCCTGGCAGGGTGTTCCTTACCTCAGAAATGCTGGCGAAGCTGCCAGCACAGGTGACTCGTCTCCTATGGCTTGTGGTGCCCAGGATATGGGATTATTTGCAAATCCTAGATTCTATGGCATCTACACCAGGATTGGTTCCGTGGGCTTTTGCTCACAGACGACTGCTGCAGAAGGCGTTTTTGTCCCGTTGAAATCTGCTGTCAGAGGAGTTTTACCTTCTTTTACCACTTCAGGGGGGTTCCAGATCCAGCCTCTCGTAGTGGCTGTCTCGCCCCAGTTTCGAAAGAGAGGTGAATCTGGGGTTCCGGACTGAGTGGTGGTGACCATGGCTGCCAGTCTTAAAGGGACGGACGGCTCGAGGTCGTGGTGCAAGCGTCCTGGTCTATCAGCTGTTTGGAAACGAGGGCTGTTCGCAGGGTTTGCTTTCCTTCCTTCCACAAGTACAAGACAGGATGATGAGTTTTCTTAGACAGTGCAATGATAATGGTGAATAACAATTGTCAGGGCAGGACGAAAAGTTGCTTTGTGACTCAGGAGGCCCAAGAACTGTTTGTCTGGGCAGAGTGGTATCTGGCTGAGATAGCGGCGACACATGTTGCTGGAGTGGACAGTGTGCAGGCGGATTATCTCAGCAGGCAGAAATTGGACCTGGGGGAATGGGAATTGTCCGCAGAGGCCTTAAACCTCATTTGAACCAGGTGGGACCCCCCCTCTGGATCTGATGGCGTCACGAGGCAATGACAAGGCAGATCTCAGTCACATGTGAGAGTCTGGTCAGAGGGATCAACTCTGTTGCGGTACCTTAAAGTCAGTAACAGTGTTTGCTGTTTGGATCATCTGTTTGTCTGGTTCTGCAGAGCAGAGAAGGATGTAAGGTGTCTAAAGCCACAATTGCTCAGTGGTTGAAAGAAACTATTTTTTACGCCTAGCTCTTCGAGGGTTGGTCAGTTCCAGAGGGGTTGCGTGCGCAGCCTCTTGAGTGAAGTGTCAGCTGGTGTTGCTGCAGGAAAGCTGTAGAGCTTTACACTTTGACCAAATATTACCGATTGGATACTAGGGGGGTTGGAGGAGGTGGCATTTAGGGAGCGTGTGATACGAGCTGATCTTTCGGGTTCCTGCCCAGTGTAGGGGGGCTTGGGTACACCCCACTTGTCTGGACTGATCTGGGGTATGAATAGGAAAGGAAAATTGGATCTTACCTGCTAATTTTTGTTCCTGGAATATCACAGATCAATCCAGAAGCCCATCCACTTGCTTGCAAAAAACCGTGGTTGCTTCAGTATGTTTATAGTGCTGAACTTACTATGTGTATATAAGTAGATCCTATAGGACTGAAAGTTAGAAGTGAGGGCTCTAGTTCAGGGGGCTCCAGTCTTTTGTTCTCTTTTCACTCTGTTTTGGCTTGGGTACTGGTCAATACTGAGGGACTGCAGGTGTCAGTCTGTTTGGTTCTCTGTCTCCATCTGCTGGTAGGCATGCAAAACCCACTTGTCTGGACTGATCTGTGGTACTTCAGGAACGAAAATTAGCAGGTAAGAACCGGTTTTCCTTTTGTTGCCCTCTTTTGTACACCTCCACTTCAGGTGGCTGTGCTGGGCTATAGAGAATTCCCCATGACAACTAAATCTCAGTCCTGCTGCTTTGACCAGCTGTGGTCATCTAAGTAGCCACAATTTCCTTCCCTCCCACCCCAGGGCACCCATGATAGTGGCATTGGGATGAGCTGGATGTGATTCCTGCTACCTCGCACCCACATCACGGAGCAGTCGATGCTGGTCTGTTTGTGATCCTGACAGGTTGCAGAGTGAGCAGGTGTTGCACGTAGGTAGCCGTGTCGTCTGCTGACAGGGCACTTTCCAGCAGGGGTTCAGGACACGAGCGAGGTAACGTGAGCTGAATCCCTACCGGTTGATGTGACAGTGAGATCGTGTTACCATACTGACAGTGGGAGCCCTGCAGAACTCTGGCTTCAGCCCAGAGTTGTGCTATTGAAAATGGTTTCCACAACAGCAATCTTTTTTTCCTGGCTTGGAGATAAATGACTTTGGAAAAGTAAAACTTGTGTCCATTAAAGCTGTCAGCAGGTTCTTAGGAGAGCTCTTCAGTTCTGTGGGAGATGACAATCAGGATATATAGTGTTTAATATCTGTGCTCTGTCAGACCACAAACTTATTATTGTGGGGTATGCAGCATATATCACTGGATCATGATGACAAGGCAAGCCCAAACGCACTTCCCATGGGAGCAGAGAAACAGAAAGCTTTGAGTTTTGCTTTTTCATAAACTTTGATAAATAGTGTTTCAGAGGGGTACTGAGCAGTGAAAGGTTTTGCAATAGTGGAATAATCCATCACAAGATGACTGCTTGCAATTTCGAGGCTAAAACAGAGACCCTCTTTAAGTGATAAGTGATGTTTCAAATTCTTTTTACATGCTAACACAGGAAAGCGAGAAGTGAAAGCCCTCTTCTTGTTATAATAGGATCTGTCTCATTTCCACCGGTATGTTGTTCAGAGCAGAGTAGGAGATGGCAAAGCCTTCCTTATTCTGAGAAGAGTGGCATTTCACTTTTTGTGTGTTATTGACACCTGGGGAGCAGCATCCTGGCATTGCCTTTTTCCCAGGAAGCCCCTATACGTGTCTGAGGTCCTGGGAAGTAACATCTTCAGAGCCTTTTATCTGGGAAAATTGGCCCATGGGGTAATTGCTCTTCTGTAGCCAGCTAACGTGCAAGCACGATCCTCAGAGCTGTTGCCAGGGGTGAGGAAAGGTGCACCGCCTGCGCAGATAACCGCTGCAGAGTGTGCAGAGGCTGCGTGGCTGTTTGAATCCTGTCCTCTTCTCCCCCCCTTACAGCTCTGGAGCATGTTCCCAACTCTGTGCGTCTGTGGAAGGCGGCGGTGGAGCTGGAAGAGCCTGAGGACGCCCGCATCATGCTCAGCAGAGCCGTGGAGTGCTGTCCCACGAGCGTAGAGGTGAGGCGCTGTCTGGAGCTTCCTTTTCTTGCAGCTAGGTATATTAAATGATGGAAGAGTAGGAAGTGTTTGTTTAGACGGGGTATGCATTATACTGCATGCATTTGTGTTGTGTTGTACCTCGCTTTGATGCATTTTTTGAGAAAGACAAGTCGTCAAATTGAATAAATGACATTAACGCAGCTGTGATTAATCTGGCGTTTCCTTGATTATTCTTCAGCTGTGGCTTGCGCTAGCAAGGCTGGAAACTTATGAAAATGCCCGGAAAGTTCTTAACAAAGCTCGAGAAAACATTCCCACAGACCGGCACATCTGGATTACTGCTGCCAAGCTTGAAGAGGCCAATGGAAATACACAGATGGTGGACAAGATTATTGACAGAGCCATAACATCCTTGCGGGCAAATGGAGTAGAAATCAACCGGGAGCAGTGGATCCAGGTACTGCCAGATCTCCCCTCCCGAGGAGCTCCTAGGGCTCTGGACATTTATTCTCCCTTTTACCATGATAAAATTGCTTTACAAAAGTGCAAGTTTGTGGTTTCTTCAAGCCACATGTGGGAGGGAGTTGGGAAGAAAGGATGAGCAGTGGGGTGAATAATTAAAAGAGAGACGAGGTTGTTGTGATGAGTTGACAGAGGGGAGAGTGAGCTGCTGGGTTGGGGTTGTGGAGAGGGGATGGGCTGTCGAATTTAGGGAAGAGCTGGTGGTGAAGTGCGGCATTGAGTTCATGATGTGCAGGAAGAACCCACGGTAAGTCTGGGACCTGGTAGGAGATATCCACAGGACGCTGGAAGTTCCTTGGTACTTGGGTTCCCATTAGCAAGTGTTGGACCTATCTAAGCAGCAGTTGGTATGAGAGCTCCACTGTGCAGTGAGCACCTTGTGTGTGTTTTTTTGTTCCCAGGATGCAGAGGAATGTGATAAAGCTGGCAGCGTGGTGACGTGTCAGGCGATTATCCGAGCTGTGATTGGGATTGGGATTGAGGAGGAGGACAGAAAGCACACCTGGATGGAAGATGCCGACAGTGTGAGTGGACAGAGATTGGGATGTGTTCTACCACACTACTTAGGTTATTTCTGCTTAGCAGGGCACATGGCAGCTTCTGAAGAGTAAACAGAGCTGTGGAAAGTGAAAGTTGCTAAGGAGCACAGAGAGTTAATGGCAGAGTTGGGATTAGAGCTTGGCGGTCTGTTGTGCTTGGAATATGGTTAGTGCTGATTGCAGGACCTTCAGAGTGCTGACACTGTGGTGCGCCTCCTCTGGAAGGTGGTTTGTAAATATCTATGTGCAGGCCAAGCAGGCGACCTCAGAAGCTTCCCTTTGCCATCAAAGCAGCCGTGAGTGTATAATAAGGTTAAGTCACACTGAATGCTGAATAGAATGGGGTTATAACTTATAAAATGTTCTACAGTGGCACAGTAGTTGTAGTCGGCATAAAAGATCCTTATCTGCCCAATTCCCTGTACACGTACCAGGATCAGTCCAGACTCCTGGGTTTTGCCTCCCCACCAGCAGATGGAGACAGAGAAGTTTTGACGGACTCTGTCCTATACACCAAGGTGCCACCCACAGTCTGTCAGTATTTGTCTCCAGCAGATGGTGGAGGTGCAAAATCCCTGCAGTCTGTAGTTAGAGTTTAGTTGTGTAAAAAAAAGAAGAGAGAATAAATTAATTTAATAGTGAGTTAGTTATCATAGGACTATTCTAGCTACTTTGTTTAAAAAAAATAAAATAAAATAAAAAGAGACAGTTTAGGGTGAAGCCTCCCAGGGGGTTGGCAGGTCCTGAAGGGGCCATCCCCCCTGGTATCGAGGCTAGAGGAGGCAGGGGTTGAGGATCCTGCTGAAGCTCCCTCAAGCCGCTGAGGTGATACCGGGGAGCCCGGCTCACTCTCCTCAGGCAGTTCAGGACCCGCGAAGGGGACAGCACTGGCCAGGTTGTACAAAAAAAAAAAAAGTCGCTGGCCGTTTTCCTTTTCTTGCGGCTTTCCTTTTGCTTCGCGCAGTCTTCTTTATTGTCGCAGTGGCTTCTTTTCGGTTGGGTTCCCGTGTCTTAGTTGTCGCATGGTCAGGCTGGCCTTAAATTTGTCCCGATGCCGCGTGATATGGCCTGTCAGGCCTGTGGCGATACGCGCGCTCGCGTGTCCCGCGAAGGTATTTGCTCAGCTTGCCTTCCCGGAGGGGAACATAAGAACTTGCCATGCTGGGTCAGACCAAGGGTCCATCAAGCCCAGCATCCTGTTTCCAACAGAGGCCAAACCAGGCACAAGAACCTGGCAATTACCCAAACACCAAGAAGATCCCATGCTACTGATGCAATTAATAGCAGTGGCTATTTTGGTTCTTTTGGGCTATGAGTGCTTTGAGCGGGACTGTCTCGGTCCCACCCGGGATAGGGAAGCTTGGGTACATCCCAGGTGTCTGGACTGATCCGGGTACGTACAGGGAAAGGAAAATTGGTTCTTACCTGTTCATTTTCGTTCCTGTAGTACCACGGATCAGTCCAGACGCCCTTCCCTGTTTGTCTTTTTCTTACTGTCCTCTCGAAGCTTGTTTCTCTTGCAGATTCACAGACCTTGATACTTCATTTTTGTGCAAGAACACTGGGTAATTGCACCAGAAGCCTTGGTTGTTCCAGCACCAAGTACATGCCAGAGCGCTTAGTCCTACCGTATCTCTCACATTGTTCTGGAGTTGCTCAATTGAACTTTATGGTTACTTGCTTGATCCTATTCTGGTTTTGTTATTTTCTGCTTTGACCATGGTTATACTGAAGGGTTATAGGATAGGCTCTGTCCTCATGAAGGATATCCTTTCAGTTTTAGTCTATCTCCACCTGCTGGAAAGGAGGCTCAACCCACAGTCTGGACTGATCCGTGGTACTACAGGAAAGAAAATTAACAGGTAAGAACTAATTTTCCTTCGGAAAGGACCTGGAGGATATAATTCAATCTTTGGGAGAAAACAAAGTCCATAAACTTCCAGAGGATAAGCCTAAGTCGCAGAGTTCCTTTCCCTCTAGGTCTCGTTCGCGTGGAAATAGAAAATTTCGATCCTCAAGGTAGTCTGGTCCTCTTTTCGTCAAAATTCGAGCAGACAACATTCCTGGTCGCAGTCCTTTCGAGGACGTCGCTTCGGAAGAGAGGGGCTTCTCAGCCTTCAGGAGGACCCAAATCTTCCCAATGATGCCAGCCTGGCCCCTTCCTCAGTCCTGGCTGTAGGGGGCAGGTTGTCCCTGTTCTACGAGGAATGGGTCAAATTAACTTCAGACTAGTGGGTCCTCAGCATCATAAGACAAGGCTACACATTCAATTTTGTACGACGTCCTCACGACCGGTTTCTGGTCTCCCCGTGCTCGTACGCAGAAAAGCGATACAGGACACCTTGCAGCGGCTCCTAGATCTAGACGCAATTTGTCCGGTTCCCTTCGCGGAGTGCCACCGGGGGGCGCTACTCCATTTACTTCGTGGTGCCAAAGAAAGAAGGCATTTTTCGACCCATACTCGATCTCAAAAGGGTCAACAGATGCCTTCAAGTTCCCTGTTTTCGCATGGAGACTTTCAGATCAGTCATTGCATCAGTTCACAGGGGAGAATACCTGGCTTCACTCGATCTCACAGAAGCATACCTGCACATTGGCATCAGGGCCAGCCACCAGAAGTTTCTGTGCTTCTTCATCATGGGAAAGCATTTCCAGTTTCGAGCCCTCCCATTTGGACTAGCCACAGCGCCCAGGACCTTTACCAAAGTTATGATTGTGGTGGCTGATTCGAGCGAAATCAAAATCTTTGCCTGTCTGCAGTGCAACGAGTTGATAAACATGAAGGTAGGCGATCTAAAAAAGCTGTGGGGGCAACACACACAATAGATGCCTGAGAATGTCCGTTGAGAAGGAGACTGGTGCGCCGTTGGATTCAACGTTTTGATTTGATATTCGCATCCTTGCGTGCCGATTAGCCTTGGTGTGCACAAAAGTGCATTGACAAACACTTTCTTTATAAAACTCTGTGCAGAAGACCAGTTTTACATTATTGGTGTCTAAACTTCAATTTAAAACCTTTCAGAAAAAGTAATTGGCAATAAGATCATCCTTATACGCATATGAGATTATCTTATACAGCCCCTGAGGCAGCCCCCATGAGGGGGGCGAAACTCGGCCTGAGTCGGGCATTGTTTGTATTGGATCAACAAGTCTCCTAAATAAAGCATTTTAATGGACATTCTCAGGCATCTATTGTGTGTGTTGCCCCTGCAGTGCAACAAGTACTTCAGCTGTTGCGATCTCTAGGGTGGGTGGTCAATCCCGCCAAGAGTCATCTTATCCCTTCCCAGACGGAGTTTCTGGGAGCCCGCTTCGACATGAGTTGGGGGAGAGTTGTTTTGACGGACGAGCCAATCGTCAAACTATAGGGGCAAGTCCGAGATTTGTTATCCAAACAACTGCCCAAAGTTTTCAATTATTTACGAGTACTGAGGTTGATGGAGTTAGTCCCATGGGCCTTTGCGCATATGAGACCTCTGCAATCAGCATTACTCTCCCATTGGAATCCGGTATCCGAACGCTTTGACCTTCAGCTTCCCCTCACGGACTCGGCACGGCTCAACCTAGACTGGTGGCTCCTCACGTCCAATTTGAACTGCGGGGTTCCCCTGGAGGTTTCCGAATGGGCGGTGGTAACTACGGATGCCAGTCTATCCGGTTGGGGAGCGTTGTGTCAAGAGAAGTCTGTGCAGGGACAGTGGTCGGCAGAAGAGGCTAGATGGTCGATTAATCGCTTGGAAACCAAAGCGGTCCGGTTAGCCTTACAGGCTTTACTCCCTCTCCTGCAGGGGAAGTCTCTCCAAGTTATCTCCGACAACGCAACTGTGGTGGCATACATCAATCGCCAAAGCGGAACTGAGAGTCAGCCGGTTGCGGGGGGGGCGCAACTGTTGATTTGCTGGGCGGAACAGCACCTGCCCAGGATTGCAGCCTCTCACATAGCCGGAGTAGACAATGTTCAGGCCGATCTCCTCAGTCACCGCAAACTAGATCCAGGGGAATGGGAGCTCTCTCCCGAGGCGTTCCAGATCTTTTGCGACAAGTGGTCCATTCCACGGATGGATCTGATGGCAACTTTCCGCAATGCCAAAGCTCCTCATTTCCTCAGTTGACGCAGAGAGCCGGGAGCCGAAGGAGTAGATGCCCTGGTTCTCACCTGGCCAAGAGACATTCTCCTGTACGTGTTTCCGCCGTGGCCTCTCATAGGCAAAGTGCTGCGAAGGATAGAGATTCACCCGTCGGAGGTAATCCTGGTAGCCCCGGTGTGGCCGAGGCGTCCATGGTTCCTGGACCTGGTCAACTTAGTAGTCGAGGGTCCTTTGAGTTTCTGGGTCCTTCCCAACCTTCAACGCCAGGGACCTGAATGTATGGACGAGGCGTATCGCTTTTGTCTCGCAGCATGGCTTTTGAGAGGAAATGTCTAAAGGGCAAAGGATATTCGGACGCTGTGGTCTCTACACTTTTACGGTCACGGAAGCCTTCTACTTCCCTCGCTTATGCTAGGGTGTGGGGGGTTTTTGAGTCTTGGTGTGTCGAACACACAGTGAGACCCTTTCCGGCTTCAGTGTCAGATATCTTGTCATTTTTGCAGGCTGGCTTATCTAAGGGCTTATCAAGCAATTCCTTAAGGGTGCAGGTGTCGGCCCTAAGTTGCTTTCGGGATAAAGTTCAAGGACTACCACTAGCGGCTCATCCGGACGTGGCACGTTTTCTCCGGGGGGGGGGGGTGTGTGAAACATTTGCGCCCACCAGTTTGGAATCCGTGTCCTTCTTGGAACCTTAACCTGTTTCTCAGGGCATTATGTGCGGAGCCATTTGAGCCCCTGAAAAGGGCAACTTTGAAAGACCTTACCCTAAAGATTGTTTTCCTTGTGACTATTTCATTGGTCGCCGGGTGTCGGAGCTTCAGGCGTTATCTTGCAGGGAGCCCTTTTTGAGAATTACGGATTCGGAGGTCTCTTTACGGACGGTTCCCTCATTTCTCCCTAAGGTTGTCTCATCGTTTCAGCTCAACCAGTCGGTGGAGCTCCCATCCTTTCCAGATTTAGATCGTTCCGATCCTAAATCCAGAGAATTGAGAAAGCTGGATGTGCGTCGCGTTCTGTTGCGCTATTTGGAGGCTACTAATTCCTTTCGTGTTTCGGACCATCTGTTTGTGCTTTGGAGTGGTCCTAAGAAGGGTCATAAAGCATCTAGAACAACGATTGCTCGCTGGTTAAAAGAGGCTGTTAGCTCAGCGTACTTATTACAGAGCCATCCGAGTCCAGTGGATGTTCGAGCACATTCTACCCGTTCACAAACAGCTTCGTGGGTGGAATGCCAACTACTGTCATCGCAAGAGATTAGTAGGGCAGCTACTTGGAAGTCCTTGCACACCTTTGCTAGACATTATCGTTTGGATGTCCAGGCCCCAGATTCTGGAGGTTTTGGCGCTGGTGTGATTCGAGCGGCTCTCTCAGGGTCCCACCCAGGTTAAGAGCTCTGGTACTTCCCAGGAGTCTGGACTCATCCTAGTACGTACAGGGAAAGGAAAATTGGTTCTTACCTGCTAATTTTCGTTCCTGTAGTACCATGGATCAGTCCAGAGTCCCGCCTGGGTTGAGAGTCCGCTCGTTCTGATGTATATTACTAGGCAGAGTATTTTCTTACATGTTCAGTAGTTTTCGCTGGTCCTATTCCTTTTGAGGTTTGTGAGTTAAGTGGCGAGGTTTCTCTCCCCCTGGTTGGGGTGGGGGTGTAGTTGTTTGATGCTACTGTTTAAGAGTTATGCTTTGATACATGGAAATACAGACAGACTGTGGGTGGCATCTTGGGGTATAGGGCAGAGTCCTTTAAAACTTCTGTCTCCATCTGCTGGTGGGGAGGCAAAACCCAGGAGTCTGGACTGATCCATGGTTCTACAGGAACGAAAATTAGCAGGTAGGAACCAATTTTCCTTTGCTCCTCCTTACTGTGTCAGTCTCTGCTCATCTCCTTCCTTTACCCTTACTGCCATCGTCTGTATCTGGCCCCACACATTGTTTTGGCTGCATCGCTTCTGGTAAGAGATTCCAGGCACTCACCACGCTCTGTGTAAAGGATTTTCCTAGCGTGTAGCCAGATGGACTCAGGACCAATGGGTTATGCTCCCCTGCCAGCAGACGGAGACAGTCGGATTTCAAAGCAGACGTCACCCTACATACACCCCTGCAGTGACCTCAGTCCTTCAGTATCTCTCCATCTCCAGCAGATGGTAGACGTACTTCTTCCTATGGGGATTGCTGTGCATTTTGGAAGGAGAAATTCTACATTTAAACTGGAGAAAAAATTGAGCCCCGCTCTCCTGCGGTGATACCTAAAGATCCCTCTCCTAGTTGAGAATTCCTGAGACGATTTCCGAGATCCCTCAGATTTGTGCCTTGGTCCGATAGCCGGTTCCCGGCAAGGACTTTGCTGCTTAAGCAGCTGAAAGGCAGCGGGTGCAGGAAGCCGAGCGCGGCGGTAATGGCCGAAGCCCTCTCCCCCTGCAGCCTGAGACAGTCTCTGTACTCAGCCGGTAAACGCTGAGCCCAAGTAAGTAAAAAAATTTCAAAAAGAGAGAAGAGGATTTCCCGTTATGCCGCGTGGTGTGGCGTGCAGGGTTTGCGGGGAAGCGCATGCGATGGTGTGTGCACTCACTGCCTCGGGGGGGGGGGGGGGAGGGTTCGGCGAGTGCAGCTAAGGGAGAGAGATCAAAGAAGCCCTGTGAGCATGGGAGGCTCTCTGCATTGCAGCAGCCCCCGGAGGACCCCTTCCCGCTGGGCGTGGGAGTGGAGGCCATTTTGTCCACATTCAGGGCTGCCGCCTCCATTATTGCCGCAAGCTGGGGCTTCTGGCAGGGGCCGGGTGGCCCATACTGGCTCTGAACCAGGCAACGGAGAGCCTGAGGAGCTCTCTGATCTTCCTCCTCCTCCTCTTCCTTTGCCTCTAATTTCTTGCGCCTCATGCAGAAGGTGTTCAAAGCCAGCAAGTCAGCCAAGCAGCACCGGGGCAAGCCTACTAAGAGGGCAGGAATCCTGTCAAGCACAGGGACCCGAAGCAGCAGCAGATGAGGTCTTCTCTGCTCGCGCTGATAGTGGACACCTCCTTGGAGGGTTCGAAGCTGGATGATCTGCAGGAGCAGGACCCCCGGGACTGGATCCTGTGCTGAGTCCTCAGGATCTGGACAGCGATTCCTCACAGACGGCTGCAGTCGGGGGAGATGATCCCAAGGTGGTCTGACTGTTCCGCAGGGAGGAGCTAAGCCTGCTAATTTCAGCAGTCTTGGAGGAGCTGGGTATTGACAATCCTCCTGAAAGCTCGGAGCTGAGCGCAGTGGACCCAGTTATGGTGGGGCTCCGAGGTCCCACCAGGGTGTTTCCCTTCCATCAGTCTATGACTGCCTTGCTTTTCTGCGAGTGGGATACCCCAGACACAGAGCTGAAGGTCACGCGTGCCATGGTCAAGTTGTATCCGTTTCCGGAGGAAGAGCCTGACCGGTCACTGGCGCAGCCATGCTCAAGGATCTTCAGGATAGAAAGCTGGAGAGTCACCTTAAAAAGATTTGAAGTGTCAGCGCTGGGTGTCCGAGCTGCTATGTGTAGCAGTTTTATGTTGAGAGCGGACCTACGCTGGGTTCAGCAGCTGCAGATGGACAGGTCTTTATCACCTGCGGAGTCCGGTCAGGCTGAGCGGCTGAAAGTTGTCGTGGCCTATAGTGCGGAAGCTCTTTATGTGACCCTCTATGTACGTCTTCCAATCCATGGTAGCAGCAGTGTCAGCTTGCAGACTCCTCTGGTTGAGGAATTGGGCGGCGGATATTTTCTCCAAGACGCAGCTTGGTTTGCTGCCTTTTAAGGGGAGGCTGCTTTTCGGAAAGGAGTTGGAAGAGATGATTAAGTCCCTCGGAGAGAACAAGGTGCATAAATTGCCAGAGGACAAACCGAAGGCTTGAAATTCCTTTCCCTCTTGCCCTTGTTTTCGTGGAAATCAGCAATTCAGGTCCTCCGGGTCCTCTGTGCGGCAAGGTGCCAGTAGGCAGCAGTCGTGGAACCAGTCCTTTCGTGGCCGCCGGCATGGAAGAGATAACTCTTCCCAGGGGCAGGGCAGAGTTAAATCTCAATGAGGCGAGGCCGGCTCACTCCTCAGTGCCCGCAATAAGGGGGCACGTTGGTTCTGTTCTATGAGTGGGTCAAGATCACATCTGACCAGTGGATCTTAAATGTCATAGAAAAAGGCTTTGCTTTAGAATTTGCTCGGCCTCTCTGAGATCGTTTATTGCTTTCCCCATGTTCCTACAAGCAGAAGAGGGTGGCGATTCGGAACACTGTCCTCCGCCTCCGAGACATGGGAGCCATTGTGCCGGTGCCTCTGGCAGAGCGAAGAAGGGGTTGTTACTCCATCTATTTCGTGGTACCAAAAAAGGAAGGTACCTTCCGTCCCATTCTGGATTTAAAAAAGGTGAAAGGTCTCTGCGAATTCCCCGTTTCCGTATGGAGACTCTGCGGTCCGTCATTGCATCAGTTCACAGAAGAGAGAATCTTGCCTCTTTGGACCTGACAGAAGCATATCTGCACATAGGGATACGGCGCGATCACCAGAGATATCTGAGGTTCATAGTTCTGGGGGAGCATTGCGCTCTGCCTTTTGGATTGGCGACAGCTCCCAGGACCTTTACCAAGGTCATGGTCGTGGTGGCAGCAGCTCTCCGCAAGGAGGGGGGTTCTGGTCCACCCCTACTTGGACGACTGGCTGATTCGAGCGAAGTCGGAATCCTCGTGTCAAGCAGCGGTGGATTAAGTTCTCCAGCGCTTGGTGATGTTGGGATGGATTGTCAATCTGGCCAAGAGTCATTTGGTTCCTTCCCAGAGATTGGAGTTCCTGGGGGCACAATTCGACATGAGCATGGGGAAGGTTTCCTCACCGAGGAAAGGATTGTCAAGTTGCAAGCTCAGGTTCAATCGCTGTTAGGCAAATCGTTGCCCCGAGTATGGGACTATTTGCAGGTGCTCTGATTTATGGCATCCACCTTGGACTTGGTACCATGGGCGTTTGCTCATATGAGACCTCTACAGTCTGCCTTACTATCCCGTTGGGATCCGATGTCCGAGCTTTTTCATCTGTCTCTCCCCTTCCCGGACTTGGCAAGATCCAGTCTCTGTGGTGGTGGCTTCAGCTGGACATGTTACGAAGGGGAGTAGACCTGGATGTCACGTCTTAGACAGTTGTTACCACGGATGCCAGCCTTTCCAGTTGGGAAGCGGTCTGTCAGGAGAGATCAGTGCAGGGCCAGTAGTCTCCAGAGGAGGCCTCATGGTCAATCAACCAGTTGGAAACCAGAGCAGTGCGGCTGGCTCTCCAAGCCCTCCTGCCCCTGGTCAGGGGAAGGTCAGTGAGGGTGTTGGACGATGCAACCATGGTGGCATACATCAATTGACAAGGCGGAACGAAGAGCTGTGAGGTGGCCCAGGAGTTGGTCGCCTGGGCCGAGCTCAATCTGGAGAGATTGGCAGCATCCCACATCGCAGGCGTTGACCATTCAAAAGCTGATTTTCTGAGCCATCATCACTTGGATCCTGGGGAGTGGGGTTGTCGGACGAAGCATTTTGACTCATTTGTCTCAGGTGGTTTGCTCCTTGTGTGGATCCGATGACATTCCACAACGCCAAGGCTCCTCGGTTCTTCAGCAGGCGCAGGGAGATGGGTGTGGAAGGAGTGGACGCCTTGGTCCTGCCCTGGCCGGTGCATGTTCTCCTGTATGTCTTCCCGCCATGGTCCTTAGTAGGCAAGGTTGTGCGCCGCATCGAAATCCACCCGGGCGAGGTGGTTCTCATGGCTCTGGTGTGGCTGAGACATCCGTGGTTCACAGATCTGATCAACCTGGTGGTGGACGGGCCCCTGAGGTTGGGGCACCTCTCGAATCTTTTGCATCAAGGCCCCGTTTGTTTCGATCAGGCAGATCGCTTTTATCTAGCAACTTGGCTTTTGAGAGGGAACGTTTGAGGAATGAGGGTTATTCTGATGCAGTGATAACTACCCTGCTCCAGTCTAGGAAGACCTCCACATCTTTGGCGTATGTCAGGGTATGGGGGATTTTTTGAGTCATGGTGGCTTGAGCGCAAAGTGGATCCTCTTCGGGGCTCTGTGGGGGATGTATTGTCCTTTTTACAGGAAGGCCTAGTTAAGGGTTTATCTTTTAATTCCTTAAGGGTTCAGGTGGTGTGGCCCTAGGTTGTTTTCGTGGCAAAGTACAAGGTGTTGCTTTGTCGGCACATCCGGATTTAGCCCGTTTTCTCTGGGGAGTGAAACATCTGAGACCTCGGTTCAGAATCCTTGCCCTTCCTGGAGCTTGAATGTCGTCCTGAAAGCCTTGTATGCTTCCCCGTTTGAGCCTTTGAAGCGGGCGAATTTGAAAGATCTTACTTTGAAGGTGATCTTCCTGGTGGCTATGTCGTCTGCCAGGCGGGTGTCAGAGCTTCAGGCCTTATCCTGCAGGGAGCCCTCTTTGCGAATTTCGGACTCGGGAGTATCCTTGAGAACGGTTCCTCTTTTTTGCCTAAGGTGGTATCATCCTTTCATGTAAATCAGTCGATGGAATTACCTTCTTTTCCAGACTTTCCATCTCAAGAGCTTTAGGTTTTGTTTTTTTTTTGAAACCTTTATTTATTACATTTTCAATAACATGAAACATATCACCAACCATCAGTAAAGCAGGTGTTCAATTTCCCCCCCCCCCCCCCCGTGTTCCCCCCCCTCACCCCGAGCGCTAGTTAGGTTAACAGATAAATAATAATAATAGCACAAACTTCAAATAATAATAGCACAAACTTCAAATTGTGACTTCGTGGATAAACAGAAGAGAATCCTATGCATCTCAACAATAATTGAACATTCGGCATGGGAAATTAAAAGTTCGATATCCCATTAATCATGTTGATCAAATTGATCCTGTGCACCAGAACCAAAGTCCACCTCAGTTCTCCATAGTAGCAGCAGGCCATGCGGTCCCTTGATGGAAGCTTTTGTAGGCAGAAATAGGCAGAGCAAATGGGAGAAACAGACTTTGAAGACTTGAAATTTAGGAGAAAAACTCCAGTGTGACATGGAGAGCACCCGCATAGTCAAACTGAGGAGGCCAGTATTTTACTGCGAGCTCTAGAGTTCAGGGATAATAGATATGGGTTCCATATTTCCAAGTAAAGGTCATAGCGGCGTTGGGATGGCGAAGACTTTGCTGACATATGCTCGAAGATAGCCAGTCTGTGCAGCCTTAACCTCCACTGCGTTAGAGAGGGAGGTTCCTTCGCCAACCACTGAGTGAGGATTGTCTGTGTGGCTAACAAGAAGGCTTTGCATAGGAATTGGCACGTCGAATATTTTGGCGGACTGGCCAGCGTGTTTTTGATGAGATGCAGTAAGCACAGCTGCGGGTGCACAGGCAATGGTAAAGCCAAAAGGCCACTCAGATAATGAAGGAGCTTGGCCCAGAATCTCTGAATTGCCTCACATTCCCAAACATTATGAATCAAGGTCGCATGTTCCGTGCCACATTTAATGCAAGCGGCTGATAGAGTCAATTTCCATTTATAAGCAAGAATAGGCGGAATGTAGAGTCTGTGCAATAGCTTAAACTGGGTTTCCTTAAGCTGTACGTTTTCAACACATTTAGCTATGCTTTTGAACCCATGAGTGATATGAGATGGAGAGATTTGGCAATGCAAGTCTTGAGTCCATAAATCTGCCAGTTTGATAGCCTTATCCGAGATGGTCAAGAGGTTAAGTTTCTTTACCAAAGTAGAGCATTTCCTGGTGATCGATGTAGATGCGAGGAACTGATCTAATGGCTCGTGGAAAAAGGTAGTAGTATGTGTCCGGCTCCTTGTCTGTAGAAAGTGTCGAATTTGTAAGTAAGCAAAAAATGTAGCTGAGGGTAGCTTAAAGCGAGATTGTAAATCCTCAAAGGAGTGGAGATGGTTGCTCACCGGATCCCATAATTGATGCACGTGTTTCAGGCCTGCAACTGCCCATTGTGCAAAAGCTGAAACCTCCCAGCTTGGGGAAAACGCCGGCAAACCCACAATGGTCGCAAAGGTTAAGGTCCCCCAGGTGGTATGAAGTTGTGTGCATAGTCTTTTCCATGCTATTCGACAAGCTGCAAAGTAGGGAAAAGCTTTAATATGCGCAGGTAGTAAAGATTGCGGAGCCACCAGTATATTGCGCAGATCAAAAGGTTTACACCAAGCCTGAAGGAGGGGTCTTGGTATCAAAATCTCCGTGGCAGCAACCCAGTCCTGGAGATGACATAATAACATAGCAACATTATACAAATGTATATTGGGGCACATCAAACCTCCCTCCGACAATGGGCGCATGAGCTGTGGCAGACTGAGCCTGGCCTTTTTCCCTTTCCACAGAAAGCGGCGAAGTGCCTGGTGTAAGTCCGTGATATGTTGACGTTTTATCCATAAGGGCAACATATGTAATATATATAACCATTTTGGGAATTCAATCATTTTGAAAAGTTGTATCCTCCCAGAGAGCGACAGAGGCAGGTCCAGCCAGTCTTTAAGCTTCTGTTTAGTTTTGGCAAGTAGAGGTGGGACGTTGGCATCATAAAGATTGTTAATATCAATCGGAATGTGAATTCCCAAATACTTCATCGTGACCGTCACCCAACGCAGTGGAAAAGCCCCCTTGCCAGCAACTTCACACCTGATTAGTAACATCAATAGCCTCGGATTTGTCTACATTTATTTTTAAACCAGAAAACTGACCAAATAAAATTTGCAGCTCCAGTACCCTGGGTAAGGAGGACAAGGGATTGGTAACAAATATGAGTACATCATCGGCAAATGCCGCGACTTTAAAACAGATTCTTCCCATTTGTAAACCCTCTACCACTGGATCAGAGTTGATAGCCCTGAGAAGGGGATCTAATGTGAGTATGTATAATAAAGGGGAGAGCGGGCAACCCTGTCTGACTCCTCTACTTAACTCAAAAGGGGCAGACAATAATCCATTGGCCACAATGATGGAGTGTGGCTGCTGGTAAAGTTTGGATATATTTTGGACAATCGACCCTTGAAAACCAAATCTTTGTAAAACAGAAAACATGTACTCCCAGTTTACCCGGTCGAAAGCTTTCTCAGCATCAAATCCCACTGCCAGTGCTGGGAGTGCCCGAGTCGTGCAATAAGTCATAGCAGCCCACAAACTTAAAATATGTTTACTGGCTTTCCGGCCTTTAACAAAATCCACTTGGCTAGACGATATGAGAAGGGGTAAGATGGCACTCATCCTGGTGGCAAGAATCCTTGCAAATAGTTTAACATCATAATAGTTTAACACGTCACAATATGGTTTCCGAAAAGAACACAATACGGAAACCCTCCTCACCTCCCTCCTGGATCAACTATATATTGGTTTTGATAAAGGACAGTCATTTCTCTTAGCCCTCCTCGACATCTCTGCGGCTTTTGATACGGTAAATCACAACATCCTCCTAAACCGACTCTCAGACATAGGAATTACAGGCTCAGCCCTCAGATGGTTCGAATCTTTCCTCAGTAATAGAGGCTATAAGGTAAAAATTAAAAACATGGAATCACCTCACACTAATGCTCCTTTTGGCGTCCCCCAGGGCTCCTCCCTATCACCCACCCTGTTTAATATCTACATTCTCCCCCTCTGCCACCTACTTTCAAACCTCAAACTCAAATTTTATATTTACGCAGATGACCTTCAAATTTTAATCCCTATATCCAAATCATTGGACTCAACACTCAGGTTATGGAACTCTCATCTACAAACTATAAACCACTACTTATCCAGCCTCAACCTTGTGCTCAACACTTCTAAAACCGAAATCTTGCTAATTACTCCAGAAGGTAGTCCCATACTTCTCCAATCACAAAATATTCCACATATATCACACGCCAGAGATCTTGGAGTCCTAATCAACAGTCACCTGAACCTAAAGCATTTTATAAAACACACTACTAAGGAGTGCTTTTACAAGTTACAAGTACTCAAAAAGCTCAAACCGCTCCTATTCCACTACGATTTCAGATCCGTCCTCCAAGCCATTCTGTTCTCTAAGATTGACTATTGCAACTCCATTCTGCATGGTCTTCCAGCCTCTACCATTAAACCGCTCCAGCTGCTACAAAATGCAGCGGCAAGGATCCTGACAAACACCAATCGGAGAGAGCATATTTCTCCTATTCTAAAAGATCTCCACTGGCTCCCAGTAAACTTCCGGATCCTCCATAAATCTCTCACAATCATTCATAAAAATATCCACCATCAAACCCCGCTTGATCTGTCTCATCCTCTCAGACTGCACTCGACAGCCAGGCCTTTAAGGGATGCTTACAAGGGATCTTTACACGTTCCTACAATCAAATTAGTGCACCACGCAAACATCAGAGACCGGTCATTCTCTACCGCAGGCCCCTCCATGTGGAACGCCATGCCTCCGGACCTCAGACTGGAGACTTGTCTAACAACTTTTAAAAAGAAACTAAAGACATGGCTGTTCAGCCAAGCCTTCCCCACTACAAACTCCATTCCCTGATCTAGAATTGTACACCACACATCTCTGTAAACAAAATTTTCCAAATTCTCATGCATAATATCCATTAAAGAGAGGTTGGCTCCTTGCCCCCTCCTCTGTATATAGTATTTATTCTATTTTATTGCACTTTATATATTTATTGCTCCGTTCACCCCTTCTTTATTTTCCTACTCCTAGTTAAGGCTTCCTTGTTATAATGTAACTGTATGCTCTGTATCTCTTGTTGATTGGTTAATTGTATATTCTACTTAGTTCATTGTAAACCGAATTGATTTGATTTGTATCAAGAAAGTCGGTATATAAAAAGCCTTAATAAATAAATAAATAAAAATAAATCATAGTTTAAGAGTGAAATTGGGCGGTACGAGGCTGGGCTCAGTGGGTCCTTACCACTTTTTGGAAGTACCGTGATATAAGCCATAGTGGCTTCAGCAGTGAACCCTGCTTGTGCTACCGAAGAGAAATAAAGTTGTAGGGGCCCCGCAACATCGGTTTTCAATAATTTATAATAGTCCGCATTAAGACCATCTGGGCCTGGGGCTTTGTGAGACTGGCTGGCCCCTATCTCATCCCAAATTTCTCTTTCTGTAAATGGGGCGTTCAGGAAATCCAATTGATTCTGAGAAAGAGTAGGCAAGGACAGAGAGCTAAAAAAATTGTCCTCAATTTGCTTCGCTTGGGGCCGTGGTTCCTCTGCAAACAGAGTTTTATAAAATTCCCTGAATAATGCACATATTTTGGGGCCTGACGTGTGTCTAGATCCTTGCGGATCCTTAAGGGCTGCTATAAAAGCTGTTCCCCGATGTGCTCTCACTTGGTTAGCCAACAACTTACCCATCTTATTGCCAAACCTATATAATCTATGGGAATGGAAAAGAATGTCATGCTGTGTTCTCTGATGGATGTAACAATTCAAGGTGGTCGCTAGGTCCCTGTAATTCTGTTTGGATTGGGGAGTGGGATGGGCTATCATGGCCCTTTTCGCCAGGTGAACGGCGTGACCAAGATCAATTAACTGTTTGCTAGCGGCTTTTCGTTGTCTGATAACATAGGCAATTATCTCTCCTCTCATAGTGGCTTTCCCCGCTTCCCATAATAAAGCTGGATTACTTTGATGTTGGGAATTGTGGTACATATAGTTATCCCATTTCTCTTTAAGATATATTTGGAAATCCTTATCCTCAGAGAGATGATCAGGAAAGCGCCATCGCGCCTTAGAAGTTTTTGGGCCCCCAATATATGCCTCTATCCATATTAAAGCATGATCAGAACACTCTGCAGGCCCAATTTCCGCAGTAGCTATTTTGTTAAAGCCATGTGGTGTAGTGAATATATAATCTAGGCGGGACATTGAGTCATGTGCTCGAGCAATGTGCGTGTAGTCTCTCTCTTCTGGGTGTAATATTCGCCAGGGGTCCACTAGGTGCAATTGATTACATAGAAATGGTATCCCTTTTCGGGTGGAGTGCCGAGATTGGGATGATTGATTGGAACGGTCCAGAGTCGGGTCCGCCACTTGATTAAAGTCACCAGCCAATAAGACCAGCCCCCTGCTGTGTTGAGTAATGATTTGGGTTAAACGTGTGAAGAAACTATGTTGGTATACGTTTGGCGCATAAACACTACATAGCGTGACCTCTTCACCGAATAATTTCCCCATAGTGAGCACATAACGGCCCTCCCCATCCGCCAGTACTTGAGTCTCTTCAAACACTACACTCTTCCCCACCAAAATGGCTACCCCTCCTTTTCTGTTCAGTGCAGGAGAATAAAACACCTTTCCCACCCATTCCCGGGACAATTTCTGGCTTTCTGAAGCATTCAGGTGTGTCTCTTGTAGGAAGGCGATTTTTGCCTTGTGCCGCCACAGTGCTTGTAAAACTTTAGCCCTCTTAACGGGCGAACTCAGTCCTGCTACATTCCAAGAGACACAGCGAAGCTTTTCAGCCATAGTTCACCTCTGAGCTGACCATGTAGTGAGTCCTTAGGCCATAAATCAGAGCCGTGGAGC
This sequence comes from Rhinatrema bivittatum, assembly GCF_901001135.1. NCBI lineage: Eukaryota > Metazoa > Chordata > Amphibia > Gymnophiona > Rhinatrematidae > Rhinatrema > Rhinatrema bivittatum. The sequence continues at coordinate 7,945,046 of NC_042622.1, forward strand.
GTACCCCTCCCAGCCTAGAGGTACTGCTACCCGGGTCCCTAAGCCCGTGCTCTGGTACCAACCTAGTCTATGTAACACGTTCCCATATATCCACAAAATATGTAGTGCTATTGCATAACAAGAAAGAGCGCTCCCCCAATATCCCCTCCCCCCCTCTACCCCCCTACCCAACCTTATAGAGGTAAGATCCCCTATCTCCCTCGTAAAACAAAGGACAAAGACCACAATTGTGCCATACCGGCTCCCCCGTCATCCGTCACATATAAAATAATCAACCGGGCCTAAAGCCTAACCAGAAACATACAGAGCTGGAATTCTCTGTTACAAATAGTGTGCAGAGAGAATAATTACAGAAAGTTAAACTGGTAGTTCTTACAGTTCCAGTGTCCCAAAAAATGAGAAGAAAAGTGAGCACTGAAAGAGCAAACGTGCCAGCTTCATTGCGGAGTGGAGTCACTCGCCAGATAATTTTTGGCAGCTTCTACTGAGTCAAAACTTTGCCAGGACCCATTATGTTCCAGCCAGAGTCTGGCCGGATATTGGAGCATAAACCTGATTTTCCTGTTCACCAACTCGGCACACAATGGTGAATACTCTCGGCGTTTGGCAGACACAGCCGCGGAATAATCTTGGAAGATTATAATTTTGCAACCTTCATATGTTAAAGTGGCATTGCGCCGAAAGGCTTGTAGGATCGCGGTTTTATGACAAAAATTTTAAAAAACGTGCAATCACCACCCTAGGCCTCATGGCGTCTGGTTTTTTGATCCCCATTCTGTGCGCTCTTTCCACATTAACACTGCCCAGGAGCTCCGTTAGGCCCAATTCAGTGAGCAACCAGGTTTCCAAAACTTTCGTCAGCTCTCTATCAGGCACCACCTCGGGAAACCCAACAAATCTTAAATTATTTCTTCTGGACCTATTTTCTAAGTCCTCCACTTTATCTTCTAGGGAGTGTACCTGTTTTAGAAGCTTTTCTTGTTTTTGCAGGAGGGTTTGAGTTTCCGTTTCCACATCAGCTATGCGCTGCTGCGTGTCAGCCACTTGAGTTCTTATTTCCTGTAAAGTTTCATTACCGGAGTTAATTTTTTGAGCCAGCTCCGTGAATCGAGGTTCCAAGGCATGTACCACCGCTTTTGTAACCTCTCCCACAAGGTCTGCAGGTTCCGTCGGTGCGCCGGGGCTCGGAGGTCCGGCGGCCATTTTGCCATCAGCCTGCCGACTCGTGATTTTTTCTCGGCGTTGCGGCTTGGACGCCATCCCGGATTCACCGCTGTTAAAAAAAAGAATCGAGGGTGGTTTGATGTGGATGTATGTCCGCTGGAGCCGCCACGATGCACGTAGAAAGCGCCGGTTTAAGGGCTATTTTGGACGGGGGAGCCGGGAGCGCGGTGAGCGTGCTGCCTACCCACTCATCAGGTCACGTGGTCTCCGAGCTTTAGGTTTTAATAACAAAAACTGGCATCTTCTCCTCTGGGTTTGCTTGAAAGGTCGGAGAACATTTGAACTTTACAGTTCAGAAAGAGCTCAGTTCAATGTGCAAAATATTTTTTGAATATCCATTCCCTTTCAGAGTCAAGGAAAAATGTAACAATCAAAGTTGAAGGTGTAGCCAAATTTTCATCTGATTGTTCCTAAACTGCCAAAATGTGCATCTTAGGTGACTCAGTAGGTAGTAAAACGTGCATGATGCTATTCTGCAATGGCCTCTTCTTTAACTGGGGAGCCTGGTGGTTTTGGCGAAAGTGTACTCCGAGTGGGATTCTCGCAGTCCCACCCCATTTAGGGCAGCTTGGGTACATCCCAGCAGTCTGGACTGATCCGGGTACGTACAGGGAAAGGAAAATTGGTTCTTAGCTGCTAATTTACGTTCCTGTAGTACCACGGATAAGTCCAGATGCCCGCCTGGTACAGGAAGAGGGGGTATTGGAGAGTCCACTTAATCACTTGTTGTGTTCCTATGAAGAATGGATCAGGTTCTCGATAATCCTACACTGGGGGTTGGTACAGGCAATGTTCATTTTCTTGTAAGATAGTTCATTTGGTTCTTAAAAGGTTTTTTGTATCTGGTTTGGGTACAGTTCCATACTGGCAGACTGCAGGTGGCACCTCAGGTTAAGTGGCAGAGTCTGTCAAAATTTCTCTGTCTCCATCTGCTGGATGGGAGTAAAAACCCAGCCGTCTACTACAGGAGCGAAAATTAGCAGGTAAGAACAAATTTTCCTATTGGCAGCCTGCAGCTCTCCCTTCTGCTTTATCACGCTGACTGGCAGCCTGCAGGTCTCTCTGCTGCTTTATCATGCTGGCTGGCAGCCTGCAGCTCTCCCTTCTGCTTTATCATGCTGACCAGCAGCCTGCAAGTTTACAGGTTTACTGGTTTACAGGTTGCTTCATCACACTGACTGGCAACCTGTAAACCATTTTATGTGCCTTTCCAGTTAGATGGCTACCCTTTTTTGTCCCCCTAACTAATAAGTGGCTATGGACTTTTGTGCCCCAGATGCAGGATTTTACACTCTCTTGCAGTAAACAAATCATACTAACCTGGAAAAAAAACCAACCCTATCTCCTGGTTCTTCTTGATCTCTGTGCGGCGTTCGACACGGTAAACCATTCAACACTTGTAGAGCGTCTTGCTGACATAGGCATCAAGGGAACGGTCCTCAACTGGTTCAAGTCCTTCCTGTCTAATAGACATTTCAAGGTAAAGATAAACAACAAAGAATCTCCTCCGTCCTCTCCAACTAGGGAGTCCCCCAAGGTTCCTCCCTCTCACCGACCTTTTTCAACATTTACCTTCTCCCGCTCTGCTATCTACTCACCAAGCTAAAGCTAACTCATTACCTCTACGCTGACGACGTACAAATTCTCATCCCGATCACAGAATCCTTATTCAAAACTATGACACACTGGAACAATTGCCCGCAATCGATCAATCGTCTGCTCTCCAGCCTCAACCTAGTCCTTAACAACAAGACGGAGATCCTAATCAGCTCACAAGATGACAACATCGGGCTTCTCAACCCATCTGGCACCCCCTATCAACCATCCCAAAATTAAATCAATCTCCTTATGTTAGAGATCTAGGAGTCATTCTTGACAATCAGCTAAACTTAAAAAATTTGTAAACCCCACCACCAAGGATTGTTTCTACAAACTGCAAGTCCTTAGAAAGCTGAAACCACTACTTCACTTCAATGATTTCCGTATGGTACTACAATCCATCATCCTATCCAAAATCGACTACTGCAACTCCCTTCTGCTTGGGCTCCTGGCCAGCACCATCAAAACTCTCCAGATGGTTCAGAACTCCGCAGCCAGAATCCTTACCAACACCAACAAAAGAGAAACACATTACCCCCATCCTTAAGAACCTCCCCTGGCTGCCCATTAAATCCAGGATCCTCTTTAAAGCTCTCACAACTATCCACAAAGCCACGCACAACATCTCCCCACTCCACCTAAGCTCCCAACTGCGTCCACATACATCAACCAGACCGATCAGGGGAGCATACAAAGGCACACTCTACGCCCCCCCAGCAAAACCTTCCCTAAGGAAATGCGCCCTATCTACAGCAGGCCCCACACAGTGGAACGTGCTCCCTCCAGACATCCAACAAGAACCGTGCCACTCGATTTTCAGAAAGAAACTCAAAACTTGGCTTTTCTGCCAAGCTTTCACAGGAACAAAATCTCCTTGTTCACATCCAACTTCTTCGGTCCTCTGCTTATTTTCACTTTTTTTTTTTTTGTTGTTCAACATAAAAGTTTACTGTAACTTAAAAAATAGGATCCAAGGCAAAACAGCAAAAATCATAAGCATACAAAGAAGAATGAAAACCCCAAGGCCACAAACTTTCTCCATCTTTGACCTCTGAGTCACTGTCCCTTTCCCAGTGTTGTGGAAAAGAAAAATCTCTTCTCCAAGTAGGTAGGGAAGTGGCGGTGGTGCCCCCCCCCCCCCAATCCAAGGTAAAATGAAAATCTTCTCAAAAACTGGTTCTCAGGCGCCCACTAACCCTACTCTTCACTGGACACAGGGCAAACGCGGCTGCCTTTCCAATCCCCTCAGGTAGGGGTGTTTGCCCTCCTGAGCTGGGAGCAGGTCAAGAAAACAACCAACTCTCTTTAAAGACAAAAATCCTCTCCTCTCAACTAGCGGGTCATTTACTTTTACTGTTTAAACTTAAGGCTGCTCTGGGCACGATGTTCCCTACTAGTATTCTCCTATGTAGGTTATCCACACCCCATTATCATTGCACAACAAACTATTTTATGTAGTTAACTGTTTGCTTTTCTGGATCAATACTTAACCTAGCTAGAATTGTTTCCCCTATCCCAGTTTCTTGTACTCCTTGTTCCATGTACCGCCTCCGGGCGAATTTCTCTGTTTCAACGTTTCAATGTAAACCGATGTGATTTGTATGTCATACAGGAACACCGGTATATAAAAATTAAAATAAATAGTAAAGCACAGCTTCTGAACCTTGGATCCATCCCTCCATATTTGCTTCCAGTTAGAACAAGAAGATCTCTTTCTGTTATTGAGTGTCGCTGAGTATTGTTTTACTGATTGAGAGGAGAATCTGTTTCAGACTTCTATAATGAGCAGTGCTGGTAGACCGTGTTATGTGCGGTGGATACGTATCTCAGTGCTTTATCTGTAACGGGCATCGTGCTAAGTACTCTCTCTTCTGGATCTCTTGCAGTGTGTTTCCCATAGTGCCCTTGAGTGTGCCCGTGCGATCTACGCCCATGCTTTACAGGTCTTCCCAAGCAAGAAGAGTGTCTGGCTGAGAGCAGCCTACTTTGAGAAGAACCATGGCACCAGGTAAGTCAGCACTTAATGCAGGAAAATGAGGCAGGAGGCTGCTTCTGGTCTAGTGATTGACCAGTCAGGGATTTTTGCTTGTTTAAATTGGGTGGGTGGAGAAAGTAAGAATTCTTTTTCATATCACAGGTCAGTCCCAACGCATGGGTTTTGCCTCCCCTAATAGAAGATGGAGACAGAGAAGAAAAGCTTTACTGACACTGCACTACTTATGTTAGCGTGCCACCTGCAGTCCCTCAGTATTTCTCTGTCTCCAGCAGATGGGAGAGGGTGAAAACCTGTACTCTGGAGTTAAGAGAAAAAAAGGAAACAGCCGTCTGACTCCCTGGGGTGCTAGGCTTCGAGAGGGCCATCCCCTGGGTTGAGTTGCTGAGCAGGAAGGGACCCTGACTTGCCTCAGCTCATCTATGAAGGGGGCACTGACAGCCAGTGTTGTGGCTTCCTCTTTGTTCTCCAAGCAACCTGCACTCCCTCTGCCAGGTCTTCGGACGACGAAGGGAACTATTGCCTCCTGTATGGTTTTTGATTTGATTGAAAAATAAATAAATGAAAATAAGTGAGAATGGCAGAAGGAAGGACCACATGTGCTGGGCCTGGGAGGAGACAGGATAGGCTCAGGGGCCTGGTTTTGTGTGCACATAGCTTTTGGCTTATCAGCAGGGACCATCCAGGGGGCCAGTGAGGGTTCAGCACGGTGACGCTGACCGACAGGAGAGGCAGCCAGTGCATTGTGCACGCAGCTGCGTGTGTTGCAGCAGAGCCAGTCATGGTTTTGGCAGCAGGGCGTGTAAAACGCTGCTGCTTGTGTAGGAACAAGGTGGCAAGACTGTTATTAGTCAGGCTGTGCGGGAGATACAAGTCTGATGGTGAAGGTAGCATGGCATTGACTGCAGTGGATGAAAGAAGATTGGCCCGAATGGCAGGAGTGAGTGAGATTCCCTCTCTCCAGGAGCATGGTAATGGCGGCCATTTTGCCTTTGGCTCCCATGTTGCAAGAGACCTCGGGGAAGATGTCTTCTACTCCCAAGTTGTTCATGGCTGCACTAGATAAAGAAGGGTCCCCTTCGGACTCGGGGAGTGATGAGTCCCTGGGGGGGGGTGGGGGGGTGGAGGGGGGGCCTCTGATTCCGAGGAAGCCTTCTCAACGGAGTTTGTGCTGTTAATGCACAATGCGTTTCTGGCACGAAAAATCTCATCTGGGAAGTGGGCCCAATCTCCAAGTCCCCTGAAGCACTCCAAGCTTTAGATGTTGGCCTCCATGGGAGGGGCCGAAAGGGGGTGGAAACCCTGGGACAGGGATTGTGCTTCTCAGGCGCCGTCATTCGTTACCATGAGATATCTCAACAAAACTCTCCTCACATCTAAAAGCTTAAGCTCCCTCACATGAGGTGCGGAGGAGTCAACACAGGAAAAGCTGGAAGAACATAAGATATACCATACTGGGACAGACCAAGGGTCCATCAAGCCCAGCATCCTGTTTCCAACAGAGGCCAAACCAGGCCACAAGAACCTGGCAAGTACCCAAACATTAGATAGATCTCAAGCTACTATTGCTCATTAATTACCTTCATAGCAGTTTATGGATTTTTCCTCTAGGAACTTATCCATATCTTTTTTAAACCCAGCTACACTAACTGCTGTAACCACATCCTCTGGCAATGAATTCCCGAGCTTAACTATTTGCTGAATGAAAAATAATTTTCTTCAATTTGTTTTAATGAGCTACTTTCTAACTTTCATGGCGTGCCCCCTGATTCTTCTATTTTCTGAGAGAGTAAATAACCAATTTACATTAAGTTGTTCAAGTCTATTCTCCAAACTGAACAGCCCTAACTTTAGCTTTTCCTCATAGGGCAGCCATACCATGCCCCTTATTTAGGTCGCCCTCCTCTGCACTTTTGCTAGTGCAGCTATATCCTTTTGAGATGCGGCGACCAGAATTGTACACCGTATTCAAGGTGCGGTCTCACCATGGAGTGATACAGAGGCATTATGACATTTTCCGTTTTATTCACCGTTCCCTCCTTAATAATTCCTAACATTCTGTTAGCTTTTTTGACTGCTGCAGCACACTGAGCCGACGATTTCAATGTATTATCCACTATGATGCCTAGATCTCTTTCCTGGGTGGTAGCACCTAATATGGAACCTAACCGAGTAACTTCTACAAGGGTTATTTTTCCCTATATGCATCACCTTGCACTTGTCCACATTAAATTTCATCTGCCATTTGGATGCCCAATCTTCCAGTCTTGCAAGGTCCTCCTGTAATGTATCACAGTCCACTTGTGATTTAACTACTCTGAATAATTTTGTATGAGCCGCAAATTTGATAACCTCACTCGTCGTATTCCTTTCCAGATCATATATATATATATATATATATATATATATATATATTTATTGATAAGCACCGGTCCAAGTACAGATCTCTGAGGCACGCCTCTGTTTACCTTTTTTCACTGTGAAAATTGACCATTTAATCCTATTCTCTGTTTCTTGTTTTTTAGTTTTCTTAGAAGCCTCTCAAGTGGGACTTTGTCGAACGCCTTCTGAAAATCCAAATACACCACATCTACCAGTTCATCTTTGTGCACATGTTTATTTACCCCTTCAAAACCATGTAGGAGATTTGTGAGGCAAGACTTCCCTTGGGTAAATTCATGCTGGCTGTGTCCCATCAAACCATGCCTATCTAAATGTTTTGTGATTTTATTCTTTATAACAGTTTCCTCGATTTTTCCTGGCTCACCGGTTTTAGTTTCCCGAATCATCCCTGGATCCCTTTTTAAATGTAGGGGTTACATTGGCCATCTTCCAACTTCAAGTATATTAGATGATTTTAATGATAGGTTACAAATTTTTACTAATAGGTCTGAAATTTCATTTTTTAGTTCCTTCAGAACTCTGGGGTGTATACCATCCGGTCCAGGTGATTTACTACTCTTCAGTTTGTCAATCAGGCCTACCACCTCTGCCAGTTTCACCCTGATTTGGTTCAGTTGATCTGAATCATCAGCCATGAAAATCTTCTCCAGAACGGGTATCTCCACAACATCCTCTTCAATAAACACCGAAGCAAAGAAATTGTTTAATCTTTCTGCAATGGCCTTGGTGTCCTTTTAACTCCTTGATCATCCAACGGTCCAACCGACTCCCTTGTAGGCTTTCTGCTTCGGACATCTTTTAAAAAGTTTTTATTGTGAGTTTTTGCCTCTACGGCCAACTTCTTTTCAAATTCTCTCTTAGACTGTCTTATCAATGTTTTACATTAAACTTGCCAATGCTTATGCTTTTATCCTATTTTCTTTTGATGGATCCTTCTTCCAATTTTTGAATGAAGATCTTTTGGCTATAATAGCCTCTTTCACCTCACCTTTTAACCATGCTGGTAATCGTTTTGCCTTCCTTCCACCTTTCTTAATGCATGGAATTCATCTGGTCTGTACGTCCAGGATGGTATTTTTTTAATGATGGCCACACCTGTTGCATACTTCTTACCTTTGTAGCTACACCTTTCAGTTTTTTCTATTTTTCTCATTTTATCAAAGTTTCCCTTTTGAAAGTTTAGCACGAGAGCCGTGGATTTGCTTACTGTCCCCCTTCCAGTCGTCAATTCAGATTTGATTATATTATGATCACTATCACCAGGCAGCCCCACTACCGTTACCTCTCTCACCAAATCCTGCCCTCCACTGAGATTTAAATCTAAAATTGCTCCCTCTTGTCGGATCCTGAACCACTTGCTCCATAAAACTGTCATTTATTCCATCCAGGAACTTTATATCTCTAGCATGCCCTGATGTTTCACTTACCCAGTCAATATTGGGGTAATTGAAAGCTCCACCATCTGATTCACATGAAACACCAATACTGCCTTAGATAAAATAAAAAGAAGGTACTGTCTGTAACGACACCCCCAAGTCTGAAATCTGAAGGAATGGATTACAGTAAGAAAAGCCTGCAACTCAGAAATTTCCTAGCTGAACATATTGCCACCAAGAAAAAGACCTTATGAGTCAAATTCTTAAGAGTTGCTCTCCTTAGAGGTTCGAAAGGCACCTCACACAAAGCCCTGAGGACGAGATTAAGATCCCAAAGGGAGGAGCACAAAGAAGAATATCTGGTAGAACTGATTCTTCTTTCTGGTAGAAAGATATTCTTCTTTGTGCTCCTCCCTTTGGGCAAAAAGTCAAGCAGAAGAAAGGATTGTCAAAGAGGTAAAGATACTGCAGGGACTGTGACCGAATTAAGTTACTCTGTGCCAGAGTTCACTACCCAGCCTAGCAACTCGAGTGTACTGATCACTTTCCGAACCGACTGACAACAAAGGTCCTCCGACTTTGACCTGATAAGCCAGTCGTCTAGATAGGTATACACCAGAATGCCTTCCCGATGCAAAGCTGCCACCACCACCACCACCATAACCTTAGTAAAGGTGTGTGGCGCCATGGCCAAACTGAAGGGAGAAGAGCCTGAAACTGAAAATGGTGACCCAGAACCATGAACCACAGAAACCGTTGATGGTCTGGTCGGATGGGTATGTGCAGATAATCCTCTGTCAACTCTAGAGAAGCCAGAAACTCGGCTTTGCGAACTGCTACTACAGCTAACCTCAGGGTCTCCATCCAGAAGCGTGGTACCTTGAGCGCTGCATTTACTCTTTTCAAGTCCAGAATTGGATGAAGTAAATGGAATACCTTCCCATGCCTCGCTCCTCGCGGGGGACCGGAATTATCACCCCTAGCTTCTGCAACCAGTCCTGCGATTCGCGAACCACAAGTTGCTTGCCTAAGGATCCACAAGGGGAAACTAGAAACAAATCTCAGACAGGCCAAACAAATTCTAATGTGTAGCCATCTCTTACCACACTGAGAACTCGCTGATCCTTGGTAATTTTGGCCCACTTCCCGTAAAACCGCGCCAAGCAACCTTCTACAATAAGAACAACGGAGTGGACGAGCCTTGCCTCATTGCGAGGACTTAGTCCCAGCTGCGCTAACACTTGTGGTGTCCCAGAAGGGTCTTCGGCCCCTCGAAGGGACTGACCCCAAGATTGGCACCGGAAAGAGAATTGCTTCTGCGGACCTGGAGCTCCCCATGTCAGGCGAGATCTCCTACTATCCTGAAAGCGGGACTGAGCCTGAAAAAAACATTTCCCTTAGGTTTATCCTCAAGCAACCTGTGCATCTTATTTATGCCCAGATTCTTAATCAACTGCTCCAGCTCCTCACCAAACAAGAGTTCACCTTTGAAAGGCAGAGACACCAGCTGACACTTGGATGACACATCCGCTGACCAATTACGCAACCATAACAACCTCCTGGCTGATGCCGCCGACACCATAATCAGACACGATTACTAGGTAATACCGAGCATCTGCCCTGTAAGCCACTGCTGCCTCAAAATGCTCAGCCTTACTCGCCTCCTCACCAGACTTTTATTGGCCATCTTGGAGCTGCTGCACCCAACACAGACAAGCCCTCTGCATAAAACTGGAACAAATGGTCGCCCATAAACTCAGAGCCGACACCTCAAAAATTCTCTTAAGATGCACCTCCAATTTAAGATCCTGAACATCCTTCAAAGCAATGGACCCTGCAACCGGAATAATCGTGTTTTTGGTAACAGCAGATACTGCAGCATCAAACTTAGGGAGGGAAAGAAGGTCCAACGTCCGCTCCAGCAAAGGATAAAGCTTCACCATAGCCCTCCCTACCCTCAAGCCAGCGTCAAGAGTATCCCATTCCCGATCCACCAGCTTCTTCACCAACTTATGATATGGGAAGGCTTTTGCTGGTCCCCGAAGCCATCCAGGACCGGATGAGCCCCTTCCAGATCAGAGTCCTCCTGTGGAACCTTGATACCAAGCTCCTCAAGCGCCTGAGGAGTCAGCAGCCCTAACTCCTCCTTGCGAAAAGGATGGGACCGCCTTAGGGTCATCACCCTCGGAAACTGGAACCTCCTTAGGATCATCCCCCGGAGCTGTGCCATCTGCATCCAGATCAACTGCCAGATCGTGCGCTGGAGGCACCCTGGGCCCTCGGGAGCCTCATCAGAGTCATCTGATCCATCAGTAGTGACTCCTAGAGATGGAGCCAGGCCCAACAAATGCTGGACTAAAGAAGGTCGCTTTCTCTGAAACTGATCTGGGCTGGAACCTGCATCCAGACCCTTAGAAGGCCGGGCCTGGTTCCCCAGACCGGACGCAGCCGCCTCAATACACAATCTGTGGAAAAAGCCTTGGAGGCGCAGGGAAAGGCTAAGAAGAACCAGGAATAGGCAGAATGGGACCATCTGTGTCCCCCCCCCCCCCCCCCACACTTCTCCCTGGAGTCTGAGCAAGCCAGGGAAAGCCTCGGAGGAAAATCCTCCTCCCCCTCCTTCGGCGTGGCATGGGCCGAATGAACCTTCAAAATGACCAACGTTCCTGCTCCGATGGAAAAAGGAGCTTTGGCCCAGCACAAACCCCGATGTTCGGGAGAAACAGGGGCAGGCAACAGCCTCCTCTTTTTCGCGGTCATCGGACAGCCATTCACTGCCAGAAGAACAACCGGAGCAAAGGCTGGCAAGTACCCAAAAACTAAGTCTATTCCATGTTACTGTTGCTAGTAATAGCAGTGGCTATTCTCTAAGTGAACTTAATAGCAGGTAATGGACTTCTCCTCCAAGAACTTATCCAATCCTTTTTTAAACACAGCTATACTAACTGCACTAACCACATCCTCTGGCAACAAATTCCAGAGTTTAATTGTGCGTTGAGTAAAAAAGAACTTCCTCCGATTAGTTTTAAATGTGCCACATGCTAACTTCATGGAGTGCCCCCTAGTCTTTCTACTATCCGAAAGAGTAAATAACCGATTCACATCTACCCGTTCTAGACCTCTCATGATTTTAAACACCTCTATCATATCCCCCCTCAGCCATCTCTTCTCCAAGCTGAACAGCCCTAACCTCTTTAGTCTTTCCTCATAGGGGAGTTGTTCCATTCCCCTTATCATTTTGGTAGCCCTTCTCTGTACCTTCTCCATCGCAATTATATCTTTTTTGAGATGCGGCGACCAGAATTGTACACAGTATTCAAGGTGCGGTCTCACCATGGAGCGATAGAGGCATTATGACATTTTCCGTTTTATTCACCATTCCCTTTCTAATAATTCCCAACATTATGTTTGCTTTTTTGACTGCCGCAGCACACTGAACCGATGATTTCAATGTGTTATCCACTATGACACCTAGATCTCTTTCTTGAGTGGTAACTCCTAATATGGAACCTAACATTGTGTAACTATAGCATGGGTTATTTTTCCCTATATGCATCACCTTGCACTTATCCACCTTAAATTTCATCTGCCATTTGGATGCCCAATTTTCCAGTCTCACAAGGTCTTCCTGCAAATTATCACAATCTGCTTGTGATTTAACTACTCTGTCCCAAATAGGTAAATTGGTAAATAGGTTGCTGTCCCAAATAGGTAAATTGGTGATAAGCCATAAAAGATGCCAGGGGGAACAAACGAGGTTGGCGCTCGAAGTTGCTTTTCAGGAACTGAAGGCCCTGGATCTGGAAGAAATTGTGTCTCAGATGGTGCAGGTTAAATAGAGGTTCTTAGAATTTGGCAATAAGGCAGGCTGCATCTTGGCCAGGCATCTTAAAGATCATGCTAGGCAAAATCAGATTCTTAGGATAAAGGGGGTAACACTGTATGATAGTAAGAAGATTTCAGATAGATTTGCCCAATTCTATGGGGAACATTACACGTTAGATAGGGGTATTAAGGATATAGACATTGAAAATTATCTGGACTTGGACACTTTGCCCAGCTTGCCAGAGGCAGCCAGAGAACACTTAAACGCACCAATTAAGAAGGAAGAGATACTTGAGTTTATTTTGGATTTAAAATTGGGGAAAGCACCGGGTCTTGATGGATATTCAACTAAATTTTATAAAGTATGTAAATCAGTAGTTGTAAAATCAATGGCCTCTAAGTTTAACTTTCTTAGAGAGTGTGGACGTCTGGCAATGGGGACAAATGTAGCCGGCATTACAGTACTGGCAAAGGGCAGTCGTGAACCCACACTTTGCAGATCTTACAGACCTATCTCCTTTATTAATCTAGATCTTATGATTATAGCAAAGGTTCTGTCCCTTTGCCTAGGTTTACTTGCTCTTTTCCTTATTCATGGAGATAGGTTTTATCGCAGGCAGACTTGCGGCTGATAACATTTGATGGGTCTTGGACCTCACTTGGTGGGTACAGTATCGTAATATCCCGACAGTTCTAATGGCAGTAGATGCTAAGAAAGCATTCGATAGGGTTCACTGGGCCTATCTATTTCAGGGGCTTCATAAAATGGGCTTGGGACCTTTCTACTTGATCTGGATTAAAGTGCTTTATGATCATCCGAAAGCTTATGTCAGGGTTAACGGGGATTAATTACTCTGACCCTTTTTTGGCTGGTAGAGGCACAAGGCAGGGGTGCCCACTATCCCCCCTTATTGTTTGCGCTTTCATTGGAACCTTTTGCCAAGAAAATCCGGAATAATGATAACCTTAAAGGGGTAGATGTTTCAGGGAAAGCTAACAAAATGACTTAATTTGCAGATGATTTGGTGTTTCCTTTGACAGCTCCTGAATGATCTCTGTTTACTTTACTTGAGGAAATGAGACATTTCAGATCAGTATCTGGATTTAAAGTCAATGAAGACAAATCTGAAATTTTGAATCTAACTTTGGATGGGGATCTGCCAACAACCTTCGTCAGTTGCTACCCTTTAAATGGACAGCTGAGAGTGTGAATTATCTTGGGGTTAGATTGGGACCGGGTCTGTCAAGATTGTTTGACCTTAATGTTACTCCTTTATACAAGGGGATATTACAGGATATAGAGAGATGGGACCTTGGTTCAGCAGAATCTCTGTTAAAATGTCTATCCTGCCAAGATTCTGCTACTTTTTCAAACTCTGCCTGTAGCTATACCGAGGAGAATCTTAAGAGTGGCAGAAAGCCCTTCTTCATTTTATCTGGAAGAGAAGACATCCTAGGGTAACAAGAGAAGTGCTATACAGACCGAAAGATCAGGCAGAGCTGGGCATCCCAAAATTAGCATTTTATTCTGCTGCCTCTCAGTTAAGAATGATAAGGGAATGGCATTACAGATCCAAGCACAAGGTTTGAATAGATTTGGAGCGGGATATATTTGGGATACTTATATTGCGGTCAGGAAAATTAGAGGGTGGACTTAGTGGAGGTTCTCCTTTCACATTGCACTCATTGAGAATTTGATATCAATATCGTGCTAAGCTGTTTGAGGATAAGCGATTCTGGCATCCTTCTTCTACACTAAAGAATTTCCACTGAGGGAATCATTGTAATCGGTGGCCTTTTTGGAAGGCTATAGGCATTGAGAGGTTAGAACAGGTTTGGGAAGGGAGTTCTACTGTTTCTTTTGCAAAACTGTGACAGGCTTTTCCTTTGCAGGAAAAGGATAGATTTCACTACTTGCAATAAGCTTCCTAAGTTGGCTCCAAAGGGATTGTTGCGGATCTTCGCAAAAGCAAATCTATGTTTGATGTTTATTGTTCTCAAGCTGATAAAATGGACAAGATGATTTCTAAACTTTGCGACATGCTACTTGGTATCAAAGGGTCTAAACCAAACTATATTTTAGCGTGATAGAGGGAATTTTTGGAACAATTGGAAGATTTTAAATGGGACAATTGCTTCCATTTGACAGGGAAAAGTTCTGTGTCTACCTTGGTATTAGAAAATGGCTGTACGTTATTATATAGGTGGTACCTAACTCCAGTCAAATTAGCTAAGATGTATAAGGGAATCAATGTGCTTTGCTGGCGAAACTGTGGTGAAGAAGGCAGTTTCATCCACCTGTCCCAAGGTGAGGAAGTATTGGGAAATGGTTAGAGTCCCGATATCCAGTAAATTACTTTTGGTCACGATTGGCTTTCAAGGTATTGATAAACGGTTTAGGTATTTGATATTTCATGTCGTAGTAGGGACGTGTTGCGAGCTTGCAGGCTGGTGGCGAAAGATTGAAGTGCCTCAGAAGCTGCATTTACGATTGAGATTAACATGTCTTGTTATTATGTACAAGTTAACAGCTCTTCTTCATGATGATATTCAGAAGTTTGAGGTTATCTGGGTTTCGTTTATTCATTGGCGGGAATCCATAGAAACGGGGCTGGGAGTGTCTGAGGCGTCTTCTTTAGGATCTGGGTAGAGTTATTTATTTATTTATTTTTAATTTTTATATACCGATGTTCCTGTATAATATACATATCGCACCGGTTTACAAGGAACTAAAACTGTCGCCTCAGGGGCGGAATACATTGGAACAAATAACAATAAAGAACTTACAGAGAAAAAAGGCCTAATTTAACTCAAATATAGTACTACTCAGAAACATATGTACAGATGGAGATAGGGGACTGGGGTCTATAATGTCAACGTATTCCTCGGTTATGAGAGTCATTGATTATGCTGAAGATTGCTATGGAAAGGGGAAAGGATGGGATAAGGGGGGAAAAAGAAAATATGGTTCAGTTATACTAATAGGTGGGTTACACCCCGTATCCTGCCTTAGGTTATGGATTTTCAGGAGAATACGTATGCATACATTTTTTATATGTCTGCATGCTATTTCTTCTCTGTTGGAGTTTAAAGTTCTTGTAATGATGTTTTGCAGATAATTTGTATTGTTGATCTTTTTCTGCCAATAAAAAGTAAATTAAAAAGAAAAATGTTAAAACTGCTGCCCCAGCTGAGCCCATAAAAATAACTGAGCAGTAAGACAACTTTGTCAAATAAAAGTATTTCTTGGGAAATGGCCCCAGCTCTGCATGCTGACGTCGATTAAAGAGAACCCATCGTTAGGCAACTGACTGAGGATTCCTGTCCTGGCCATGTCTGATACCCCCAGGGGAGGTCCTCACTCCTATTCTCTTAATGAAAAAAATAGTTTTGCTCTTCTGACATGACTGATGTAAATTGTTATTAATTGAAATGTTGCAATTTCCATTTTGCTCTGTGGTGCTGCCCAGCCCAGCTGTTCAGGGCCTGATTTATTGCAGCTTGTGCTATGGGGCTGGTCATGTTTCTGCCATTTTGCTGCTCAGACACTTGGAAGCAGACGGAAATAATAAGTGACGGGACATCTGCCAGAGGGCACCGACTTTGACTTCCTGCCTCGAGCACAAAGCCCTCCCAGCCCTGCGTGCGCTGCAGCAGAGCTCTTTGTGCTGCAGATTGCAGATTTCTTCCCTCTAGCAAACATCTCTCCATGGCACCCCCCCCCCTTCCTTGGTGGTGTGAAGGGGGTGCCATGTTTTTGTAGGCTGTGTGTGAAAGGAGCTCCTGGATAAACCTTTCATTGGCTCTGGGGTTATGGGTTGGGGGTGGACTGTACCCACGAAGCAGCTTCATGTAGCTTGGAGATAACATGATGATGTCCGTGTTGTGATGTGCTTGTCTGCTTGTTCTCCTGTCGCAGGGAATCGCTGGAGGCGCTCTTGCAGAGGGCTGTCGCTCACTGTCCCAAGGCAGAGGTCCTGTGGCTGATGGGGGCAAAGTCAAAGTGGTTGGCCGGAGATGTGCCTGCTGCCAGGAGTATTCTGGCCCTAGCTTTCCAGGTCTGTATGAAGGACTGCCCCTCTCCGCAGATTCATTTCTCCCACCTGAGCTGTGGCCCTTCCTCCTCTCAGCTGGTGTGCATAAGTGAGATCAGACTTTCCTCGCACATGTCACGCCCCCCTCCCCATATTTTAAACAACTTGGCATTCAGACCATTCCTCCAGTGCAATACTAAATAGAGCAGAAACAAGAATATTCAAGTGTTCATAAAAGAAAGTTTCTGTTCATACCCCAGATCAGTCCAGAGATGAAGGCAAAGAATAAAATGTTTTCAGGCACCGCTAATTAACAGTCACGTGCAGTCCCTCAGTATTTCTCTGTCTCCAACAGATGGTAGAGATGCTAACCTGCAGTCTGAATTTAGTTTAAAAAAAAAAAAGTAATAAAACTTAGAAGACAGAAGTAGTGAAGACGGCGCTCCCAGAGGTGGTAGGTTCCTTCGTGGGCCATCCCTCTGGTTGAGCAGGGCAAGCGGGGGACATGAAATCCCTGGCCAGGCTCGACCCTTGATTCCAAGGGGAAGGAAAGCCAGGGGTCCTTGTTCCCCTCGCTCCCCCTGAAGCCTTCTCACCCAGTCTGGCCGTCCGCAGCAGCCAGGAGCACCCAGAAGCAGAAAAGTATAACTTCCCTTTGTTTTTCTGGGCTGCTCGGGGGCTGTTTCTTTAAGAGAAAAAAAATAAAGTTGAGCTTTCTTTTCTCGGCAGAGGCGGTCTGCTCAGTGGGGGTGAGGAGGAAGGCGCACGCTGCTTGTGCGATTTCAGCATCCGGGGCTGGGACAGCGTCGGCAGCGGCGTTGGAGCTGCCTTTCTCCTGCTTGGAGTATTTTTCTGCATGCCACCTCCTGCGGAGCACGGGAAAGTCTGTCAGGACTGCGGGGGGAGGCGATTGTGCCTCAATGCAACCCTACTCTGCTCTAGCTGTGCCTCTGGAGGCGAAGGGGCCTCAGCAGAGGGCTCATCAGGCGGACGCTGCACCAGTTCTGCAGGTCCTGCCCAAGAGGCCCTTGGGGGGGGGGGGGGGATGTTTAAGAAGATGGCGGCCATTTTGTTTCTACATGGCAGGAGGCCTGCCATGAACAGGGAGTGCAGGGACTCCCCTCCCCCACTTTCTCCAGTACAGCAGGAGTCTGGAGAAAGTAGAGAGGTGGCAGCGAACCAAGAGAGGACCTGGAAGCTGTAGAAATGGGGAGCGCGATGGATTTTCCACGGATTTTGTATTGCTGCTGCATGAAGCCTAACTCGCCAAAAAGGAAGCGGTAGGTAAGCAGTCGGCCACCCAGAAGTTCTAGAACTCTGCTAAGAAGCCTCAAGCTGAGGCACCTCCCAGGTTGGGGGATATTTTTCACCTGCTGGGCCTGGGACTATCAGGAGTAGAGGAGTACTCCTCTGAATAATCTGAAGGATATGGTACTCAGGAGGATCCACGTATTGGTCAGGGCATGGATCCTGTGGCTGACCCAGTGGGTAGTGACCCGGATGCGGAGGACATTCCTCTCGAGGGGGATGACCCTATGGTGGTGAGATTGTTCCGAAAGATGGAGTAATGGCCTTTCATCCCTCAGGTTCTTGAAGAGCTGGGGATCAAAGTTGCGCAGAAAGATTCGGACAACAAGGGGGATGGCCTGCGTGGACCACAGAAGGCTTTCACTTTGCCAAAGAAGTTGAAGAAGCTGATTGACCAGGCATGGGATTTCCCAAAGCTAGACCTGAAGGCGTTTAGGGCTATGGGCAGTTTATATCCCTTTAGAGCCTTGGAAGCTTCCAAAGGTGGATGTGGCGGTGTCAGTGATGACTCAGATGACAACCATCCCCGTGGCAGGGTCAGCAGCGTTGAATGATGTCCAGGACCAGAAGCTATTTATTTAAATATTTTTCTATACCGTCGTTCAGTTGTATTCCATCACAACGGTTTACAGTGAGGCACATAAATACATCTTTGATTATTTGTGTAGATTAGTATTATCACTAGGGAGTGCCATTAGATTTCAGTAACAAAGTTTCATAAAAAATACTGTTAGTATAGTGATATAAATCTTGTCCTTTTCTACCTTTATCAGTCTTAGTTACGTGTATAACTCTACCGTAATGTATATTTTGTTTTAAAAGACACACATAATGCACAATACAGGGTTCTGCATGCTGATGGTCTGCTGCCAGATTTCATATTCCACTATTCTCCTTTCTCTTTGTGGAAGGCTTGTTTGAAAAGCCAGGTTTTTAAACTTTTTGAAAAGTTTGAAATCTCTCTGAAGTCTAGTTTTTAAGGGCATGGTGTTCCATAGTTTTGGTCCAGCTAATGATAAAGCCCTCTCTCTCACTTGGGTCAGTCTGGCTGTTTTAACAGACAGAATGGTTAGGAGTGCTTTGTTGGCGGATCTCAGGTTTCTATGTGGGACATGAACACGTAGGGCTGTGTTCAGCCATTCTGCTTTTTCGTCATGAATCAAGTTGTGAATTGTGCAAAGTTTTATACTGAACTCTGTATTCAATTGGAAGCCAGTGTAATTCTGCTAAGGTATCTGTAATGTGATCATTTTTTCTTTTACCAGTTAGTACCCTTGCGGCAGAGTTTTGCAGTATTTGTAGTGGTCTTATTGTTGTGTATGGTAGTCCTAGGAAAAGGGCATTACAATAGTCTGTGCTAGCAAATATTAGTGCTTGTAAGACTGTTCTGAAGTTTGTCATTGTTAGTAAAGGTTTTAATTTCCTGAGTACCATAAGTTTGGAGTATCCTTTTGACTTTTAAAGATATCTGTGTGGTTTGAGACTGAGTTCCGTATCTATTATTACATCGAGGTTCTGTACTTTTTCGGCTAATTCTATCTTCTGATTATTCAGCAGTATTGGAGTTTGGATGATCATTAAGTTTTTACGTTCTAAATGTAGAAATTCAGTTTTCTCTATGTTGATGACTAGTTCCATTTGGTTTAGTAACTGTTTGATGATGTCTGGGTACATGTTTGCTAGTTTAAGTGTTTTTTCTATTGTGTCTTCAATGGGAAGTAGCAGTTGAATGTCATCTGCAGAAAGGTAGTGTATGATTCCCAGGTCCGCTAGGACGTGGCATAGCGACAGCAGATAAATATTAAACAGGGTTGCAGATAGAGCTGATCCCTGTGGTACTCCTGTTTTTAGATTTACTTTTTCTGATAATAAGTTATTTATGCAGACTTGGTAAAATCTGTTACTTAGGTATGATTTGAACCAGGCTAAAGTTTTTTCCTGTAGGCCTATTTCTTCCATTCTTTTTAAAAGTATGTCATGGTTTACTGTGTCAAATGTGTCAAATGTGTCAAATGTGGCAACTCGACCTACAAATACCACTTAAAAAATTCACCTCCGCCAGGCCTATCAGGGAACACTACAAAGAGTCACTCCAAATTCCAAAGGCCAAAACCTACCAACATAAATCCTTGAGTCTCAGAGCCTTCTCATCAGCAGGTCCAGCTCTCTGGAACTCGATCCCACCTGATTTGAGACAAGAGCCATGCTCTTTAACATTTAGGAAAAGACTAAAAACTTGGCTTTTCAAAAAAGCATTTCCAAGCCTTGAATAAAACCTCCTCTCACTAGCACTAACTCGTATGCAATAATGGAATGTAAACACGAATCAACCAACCTCAAACCCTCTCTCACTAATTCCTGCTGAATATTTATCATACTATTACCATTCACAACTGTGTCATATTTATTCATTTGATTACCTATGTACCGTTTCATAGTCTTATTTTTTCACTTGCTATTCTAATGTATCAATAGGCTGAAATGTAAATATTGTGCTGTTCAATTTCTCCCCTTCCATCCCAAGTTTATTTTCCTTGTTTTTTGTAACTTTCCCTCTCCCTTTTTCTGATTCACTGTATTTAAAGTTCAAGGTTCTTATTGAAAATATTGTTTTTACGATACATTATGCTTTACACTCCTTGTTATTTGTAAACCGGGTTGATGTGATGCCTATCATGAAACTCGGTATAACAAAAACAATAAATAAATAAATAAATGCTGCTGAAAGGTCTACAACATCAGAATGTAGTGTTTTCCACTATCAAATCCTCTCAGAATGTTGTCATTCAGTGAGAGCAGCAGGGTCTCGGTGCTGTAGTGTTTGTGAAATCCATGCTGTGAGGGGTATAGTATATTATTGTTATCTAAATGCTCAGCCAGTTGTTTTTGTACAGATTTTTCTATTAATTTTGCAATTAGTGGTAAGTTTTATACTGGTCTGTAGTTGCTCAGAGTAAGGGGGTCACTGTTTTTTTTTTCTTCACAATTGGTTTGATGATTGCCCCTTTTAGTGTGTCAGGCATGTATCCTTCTTCTAGGGATAGGTTTATGATCTTTGTTAGTGTAGGGGTAACTCTCAGGTCAATACAGTAAAGTGCGGCCGCGGTTATCCTGTTTCTAACTCGCCTTTTACTCACAATTTGGCCGCGTTAGCCCAACCCGCGATTCACTATCCCCTTTAACCCATTCTTATCGCCTCTTTAAATCAACGGGAAACCCCTTCCGCCCGCGGCATGTATATTAGATGTAAACGATCGGATTAGCTATTCCCTCCCATACAGTAACTCGCGCCCCGACTATCGCCTTTTTAACCTGGAGTTTAGCCGCGTGTTTAACCTGCTAATTTACCGCCTACCCCTACCCCTGCGTTAGAGGTAGGGGTAAGGGTAGACAGCAAACTTTCCCCCAAAAGGAAACCTAAAAACCTAAAATCCCCTCCTCCCGAAGCTACTCGACATGTTATCAACTTACTTTTTGTTGCTTTCAGCCCCTTCAACCTTCTCTGTCGTCCTCCGAAGGGGGCAGCCGGCGGCGAAAGCAGCTTGCAGCGGTCCCCCCCCGCGCAGGTCCCGGTTCTCCTGGCTCTCTATGATGTTCCAGCAGGTACTCCACGGCGCGGTTTCCTTTAACCATCTACAGGCAGAGATTATGGCAACGGGATCCATAGCAAAGCTCCTCTGTCTGGGACAGTGCACGGCCCCACTTAATAACATTTCCCAGCTAAACTCGAGAGGAGCTGGGAGCCAGCTCGACTTCTGGCTGACAGCTAACCCCCCCCCCCCCCCAAAAAAAAAGACTGCTGAGTTACGGCCTTGGAAGCGAAGCGTACTTTCATGGGCTTGAGCGCCCAAATTGAAAGCACGCCGTGACGTCACGCACGCCCGTCCATGTGCTTTCATTGGCTTGAGCGCCCGTCAATTTGGGCGCTCAAGCCCATGAAAGTACGCTTCGCTTCGCTTCCAAGGCAGTAACTCAGCAGTCTTTTTTTTGGGGGGGGGGGGGTTAGCTGTCAGCCAGAAGTCGAGCTGGCTCCCAGCTCCTCTCGAGTTTAGCTGGGAAATGTTATTAAGTGGGGCCGTGCACTGTCCCAGACAGAGGAGCTTCGCTATGGATCCCGTTGCCATAATCTCTGCCTGTAGATGGTTAAAGGAAACCGCGCCGTGGAGTACCTGCTGGAACATCATCGAGAGCCAGGAGAACAGGGACCTGCGCGGGGGGGGGCCGCTGCAAGCTGCTTTCGCCGCCGGCTGCGCCCTCCGGAGGACGGCAGAGAAGGCTGAAAGGGCTGAAAAACAACAGAAGGAAAGTTGATACATGTCGAGCCGCTTCGGGAGGAGGGGATTTTAGGTTTTTAGGTTTTCATGGGTTAAAGTTGGGATCCACTTCCTGGTGCCTGTCATTTCAAATGTCATTTGAAATGACAGGTACCAGCGCACCCAGGATACTGTATAGGCGCTGTATTAAGCGCCTATACAGTAAAATGGGTTGCGCGGGCCTAACGCTTCATAGACGCTTCTTGGACGTGGCTTGCATTTGCAAGCTATTTAAATACAGTATCGAGCGGTAGGTGAGCAGGACTGTGCATGCGGCAAACGCGGGTGCGCCCGGCACTAACGCAGCTCTTCCTACCGCTCCTTACTGTATCGACCCGTATGTTTGTTAATTTTTTAATGTCAATAGTGGGCAACTGGACCATGGCGTGTTGTCTCTTTTTTGCATATTAATTTCTTATTTGGTTGAATTTGGGATTTTGGTTCTTAGATTTATTACTTTGTCATTAAAAAAAACTGTGCTATTTCATTGCACTTATTTTCAGGTAAATTCATGGGGGACTCTGTTTTATCATTGGTGAGATCTTTAACTATGGTGAATAATGTCCTTGGGTTATTTGCAAATTTTTCAATTTTTGAGCTGTAGTAATGTTTTTTTGCGTCAAAAATTGTTTGTAATAGGCTAGGTGTTTTCTGAATCAAGTTAAGTTTTCATTACTTTTGTGTTTTTTCCATTCTTTTTCTTTTTTTTTTCCAAGGTTACGTTTTATTTCTTTTATCTTTTTGTTGTACCAGGGGTTTGTTTGTTTCGGTTCATTGATGCGTTTATATTTTAAGGGGTTGATTTCATCGGCTATTTTGTTGGTAGTTTCTATCCAAGCTAGAGATCTTTTTAAAGAGGCTGTTTGAGGTCTCGGCTCTGAGCCTTGGAGCTGCGGTCTGTGCTAGCCTAATGCAGAGAGCTTTTTATGTACTCTGTGCAGAAGGCGCAGGAGAAGACATCGGAGACCTCTGCTGATTCTAGCCAGGAAGCTCAATTGGAGGCGAGGGTGGTCTATGTGGCAAATGCCCTTTATGATATAGTTCAGACTTTAGCCAGGACTATGGTGTGCCTTGGTAGCCGCTCAAAGACTCCTGCGATTGCATAATTGTTCGGCAGATGTGTGGTCAAAAGAGCAGTTTTATAATCTCCCCTTCAAAGGAAAGCTGCTGTTTGAGAAGGATCTGGAGAAGCTAATGAAGCATTTGGTGGATTCTAAAGGGAATAGATTGCCCAAAGATAAAGGGAGTAAGAAGACCTTCCCATTGTGTGCTCGCTTTTATGAGATAAGGAGATTTCACTCCAACTGAAGTTCTTCCGGATCCAGACAGAAGCAGGGTTCAGGAAGGCAGCAGTCCTTTCTGGGGACCCATAGGCTGGCCATAGACAGCTTCGGTCAGAGCTCCAGAGATGCAAAATCCATCCAGTGAAGTTGGGCTGGTCAACTCTTCCCTGGAAGCTGTCGGAGGATGGTTGTCACGTTTTTACAAGGAGTGGATCAGAGTCATTTCTGACTAGTGGGTTCTTTTTTAACATGAACAATTTTTTATTGACACAGCAAGTAACAACAAAACAGCAATAAAGTAATCAACACAAAGGAATGTGTCACAGTGTCATCATTTCATACCTTCCCAGATTCCTTTCCCCCCACCCCTCCCCTGGTCCCAGAAGGAAGGAAGCCCCCACCCAAGGTTCTGACTAGTGGGTTCTGGAAGTAATAAGGGATAGCTGTGCCTTAGAATTTTCTTGTCCCCTCAAAGAGGACTTTGTGGGGTCCTGTTGGGCTTCGCCCTTCTATGGCTGCAGTGATTGAAAGCCATCATCTTTGTGCCTCAGGAAGAGCATGATCGAGGAAGGTATCCTGTGTACTTTGTGGTCCCCAAAAAGGAGAACTCTTTTGGCCTATTCTAGATCTGCAAAAGGTCAATGCAGCCTTGCGGGTGCCACATTTTTGGACGGAGACGTTGCAGACAGTGTTTGTAGCGGTGCGCAATGGGGAGTTTCTCACTTCCTTGGATCTAACAGAGGCATATCTTCATTTTCCCATCCGAGCAGACCATCAAAAGTTTCTGCACTTCACAGTGCTAGGAGAGCATATTCAGTTTCTAGCTCTTCCCTTCAGACTGGCTGCCTGCCACACCAAGGTGATAGTAGTGGTAGCAGCAGCCCTCAAAAAGGAAGGGATACTAGTGAATCCATACCTGTATGATTGGCTCATTCGGGCAAAGTCGGAAGTTGAGTGTCACTGTTCCTGTTCGATGGGTGACGGCGTGTCTAAGGTCCCTGGGCTGGGTGATAAACCTGGCAAAGAGCCATCTGGAGCCATCCCAGTCACTGGATTATCTGGGAGCGCAATTCAACACCCAGTTAGGGTGTTTCTTACACCAGACAGGGTGATCAAGTTGTAGTCTGTGGGATCTGGTGGTCCCCAAAGAGTGGAATTATTTACAAGTGCTAGGTTCCATGGCCTCTACATTGGATTTGGAGCCATGGGCCTTTGCTCACATGTGACCTCTTCAGAAGGCACTCCTGTCCCATTGGAATCCATTGTCAGAGGCGTTTCAGCTACTGTTACCGCTCTAGGAAGAATTCAGGTCCAGTCTCTTGTGTTGGCTGTAGTGTCCCAATTTGGAGAAAGGAGTGGATCTGGAAGTTTTGAATTGGGTGGTAGTGACCACAGATGCCAGCCTCAGCAGCTGGAGAGCGGTATGTCAGGGATATACAGCCCAAGGGCAGTGGTCACTGGTGGAGGCGTCCTGTCAGTCAACCATCTAGAAGCAAGAGCAGTCCACAGGACGTTGCTGTTCTTTCTTCCTTGGATTCAGGGATGTGCAGTGCATTTGTTCTTAGACAATGCGACAACAGTGGCCTATATCAATCGACAGGGCAGAATGATCTTCTTGGTGTTTGGGTACTTGCCAGGTTCTTGTGACCTGGTTTGGCCTCTGTTGGAAACAGGATGCTGGGCTTGATGGACCCTTGGTCTGATCCAGCATGGCAATTTCTTATGTTCTTATGAAGAGTCATTTGGTGGCTCAGGAAGTTCAAGAACTCTTTGCCTGGGCAGAACTTGCACTAGCAGCTTCCCACGTGGCAGGTGTGGACAATGTGCATGTGGACTATCATCAGATAATAGCTGGAACCGGGCAAATGGGAGCTGTTAGCGGAGTGCCCTCATTCGGTGCAGGTGGGGAAAGCCTCAGTTCGATCTCATGGCAATGCGAAAGGAATGCCAAAGCGAACAGGTTTTTCAGCTGCTGGAGGGAGTTCGGCTCTGTAAGGATCAATGCTCTGGTTCAGCCATGGCTAGTGAGACTTCTGCTATATGTTTTCCCACATCCGAGAAGTAATCTTGGAGGTGCCGGAGTGGCCATGCCAACCATGGTTTGCGGATCTATTTCAGCTGGCGTTAGATGGGCCCTTTCCGGTTAGGCCACCTGAGGGGAGTGCTGTGTCAGGGACCCATCTTTTTGGAACAGGCGGATCACTTCTGTCTAGCGGCCTGGTTTTTGAGAGGCAATATTTCCGCTTGAAAGGGTATTTAGAGCCTGTGATTACTACTCTACATCAGGCTAGAAGATCCTCTACTTCTTTTGCATATATCAGAGTTTGGAGAGTGTTTGAATCCTGGTGTGAGGTCCATGATGCTGATCCCTTGCAGGCGAACATTGCCCAGATCTTGACCTTTCTGCAAGATTGTTTGTCAAAGGGTTTAGCCTATAATTCTCTCCGAGTCCAGGTTGCAGCCTTGGGTTGTTTCAGAGGGAGATTACAGGTATGACCTCTAGCATCTCATCCATACATAGTATGTTTTCTTAAAGGAGCGAAACATTTGCGTCCTCCAGTCTGTAGACTTTGTCCATCTTAGAATCTTAATTTGGTTCTTTGAGTATTGTGTGTGCCTCACTTTGAACCTTTAAGAAGGGCTTCTTTGAAGGACCTTACCCTGAAGACGGTGTTTCTGGTGGTGATTTGTTCAGCGGGACAGATTTTGGAGCTTCAAGCCTTATCATGCAGAGACCCTTTTTTTGTGGATTTCCGATGATGGAATTTCATTGCATGCAGTGCCTTCCTTTTTGTCCACATTTGTTTGTCTTTTAATCTTAGCCAGACGGTGGAATTACGGGGCTTTCCGCACCTGACGTCTGATTCTCCCCATGCAAGGGAGCTTCACCTTTTAGATGTGCGTCGGGTTCTTTTGCAATATCTCAAGTTGACAAATGGATTTCGGAGGTTGGACCACCTCTTGTTTTATTCAGTGGACCTAAGAAAGGTTGCAGAGTGATTAAGAGCATGATTGCATGGTGGTTAAAGGAGGCAATTGTGTCAGCCTATATTTGTAAAGGTCAGTCGATTCCTGAGGGATTAGGAACACATTTAACTAGGGCTCAGGCAGCCTCCTGGGTGGAGTGACAATTGGTTTCTCTGCAAGAGATTTGTCAAGCAACAACTTGGTCCTCTTTGCACACTTTTACTAAACATTACTGTTTGGATGTGAGGGCCCTGGAAGAGGCCTCCTTTGCTGAACGTGTACTGCGTGCAAGTCTTTTGGGATCCTGTCCAATGTAGAGGAGCTTGGGTACATCCCATTCGTCTGGACTGATTTAGAGTATGAACAGGAAATGAAAATTGGTTCTTACCTGCAATTTTTCATTCCTGGAATATCCCAGATCAGTCCAGTCTCCCATCCCCTTATTATAATTGACTATTTCGAAAGACTTTTCCAGCTCCTGGATGCTTCTGGTGATGCAGAATTTGGAACAAGATTGTACATAGTTCTCAGTATTTTGGGATTGGAAGTTTCTTTATTACCCCAACTTGAGGGTTCAGTTTTGTTGGAGCATTCCAACTTATTCCTTAGCTCGTTCTAGGGGGAGAAATCCTTGGGGTTTGGGAAGTAGCCATCCTGGCTTGGGTACAGGTCAATACTGAGGGGACTGCAGGTGGCACTCTCGGTTATGTAGGAGTGTCTCAGAGTCTTTGGTTCTCTGCTCCATTTGCTGGTAGGGATGCAAAACCCACTTGTCTGGACTGATCTGTGGTATTCCAGGAACGAAAATTAGCAGGTAAGAACCAGTTTTCCTTTTTTAAGTTGCAGCTCTTTCTGAATATCTGACTATTTCTCATGATTTATAGGGAAATAAAGATTAATAAAAACTATAAGGAGCTGCCTTTTGATTGGACCAACTTAACACGTTTCTTGATTAGCTTTGGGCATTAACACTTCCTTAATGAGCAGAAGATGACGTTACAGTGGGAGTGGAAGGGGAAGAATGCTTCATGTATTAGTGATAAGAAGGTGACCGAGAGGCAGAAGGATTACTCCTGGCAATTTTACTTATTACTAGTTGCTGGGAGGACAGGCTTGATGGTACAAGTTGGTTTTACTTTCAAAAATCCCATCCAAACTTTACCCAGTGACCTGATTTCTGATAGGACTTTGTCTATGGCAATCTCCTGTATGATCAAGGGCTATTGCGAGATTATTTTCTGTCAGCACCCAGCCTATGTAGGTGGCTAACACAGGGAGAGCATGAGAGCGTGGTCTGCATTCACCCGGCAGCCAGCACTCAGAGCCCCTGACACTTTACTTGAAATCCAGCCTTGTCTCTTCTGAGCCATAGGCCGGGCTGGACACTATGGGAAGAGCAGTGTTTCATAACCAGCATTGCTGACTAAGTCTGTCTTCTCCCAGGCAAATCCCAACAGCGAGGAGATCTGGTTGGCTGCCGTGAAGCTGGAGTCTGAGAACAATGAGTATGAGCGAGCTAGGAGACTGCTAGCAAAGGCTCGGAGCAGCGCGTCTACTGCCAGGGTGAGGAAGGGAAGAAAGAGGTGGGAGGCCTGCAGTGAGGCTGCTGCGTCTACTCATGTTCCCAGTTTCAGGTGGGGGGAGAGGGTGAAGTGACGCTGACCTTTTGCTGCCCGCACAGTGGGGGGAATGGAGGGGATTGAGATCACACTGCATTGGGGAGAGGTGACTTTGCTGCCCTCTTGCTGTCCTCGCAGTGCTTGGGAAGAGGGAGTTGTGATCACGCTGCCCCCTTGGTGTCCTTGCAAGGGAGATGGGGTGAGATCACGCTGTCCTCTTATTGTCCTGCCTCCTTGCTGTCCTTGTGGCATTGGTGGGAGTAGGAATGTGTGTGCATGATATCACATCACTTCCTTGCTGTCCTTGTGGCATTGGTGGGGGTGGGAGTGGGAATGTGTGTGTGTGTGTGCATGATATCACATCACTTCCTTGCTGTCCTGGGTGTGAGGTCACGTTCCCTACTTTGCTGCTCCAGCAGTGCAGGGTTGAGGTTATGCTGCCCCCTCGGTGTCCTTGCAGGTCTTCATGAAGTCGGTGAAGTTGGAGTGGGTTCTGGGAAACATCAAAGCCGCCCAGGACCTCTGTGAAGAGGCCTTGAAGCATTATGAGGATTTCCCTAAGCTCTGGATGATGAAGGGACAGATTCAGGAGCAGGAGGAGCTGCCAGAGATGGCTCGTGAAGCATATAACCAGGGGGTAGGGTTGCAACTTTCCATTTCTCTTCTGTGTGTAGTTGGTCTCTGCTCTGTTGTGGAAGGATAAAGTTGCGCTCTTTTGCTGATCAAACTCTTTGAGTCTCTTGTATGGTGTCTCACTAGCTAAAGAAGTGTCCCCAGTCCACCCCACTGTGGCTGCTGCTGTCCAGACTGGAGGAGAAGGTCGGACAACTGACTCGTGCCAGAGCCATCCTGGAGAAGTCTCGCCTGAAGAACCCAAGGAACCCGGAGCTTTGGTAATTTCTTCAGAGCTTGCTGCTGTACAGCAGAATAGTTGCACACGTTGACGTAGCTATCCCTTTCCGCACATGCAAAGGCTGGCACTGTCACCACTGTAGTCCCAGTCATTGTTGCACGCAGTCATGTTTGAGTTGTGCTTGGAGGCCCCATCACTGTGGAATGCGGCCACCCTTAAGGTGTTCGCCTCAGAGCCCCTCATAGCTATGAAATATTATTTATATATAAATTTTACATTGTCATTGAGATGATCACCACAACGTGGCCCTCCCTCGAGGTATTCTCTCTGATTTTCCTATCATTGCAAGACGTGACCCGTCCTCCAGGTCTTCCCATTGTAGCCTCTTTTGTTCTTGGACTCATCCTGCCCTTGGTGTTCTTCTTGAAGCCCTGCCCTTGTAGGGTTCCCCTCAGAGCCCGCCATGGCTAGGAGACACAGGTTGCACTTAGTGTTCATCTCAGTGTTTCTCTCCCCCCATTGCTATGCGACTTGGCCTGCCCTCAAAGCGTTCCCTTCCGAGTCCACCTTCACTGTGAGACATGGCCTGCCCTTCGGTGTTCCCTCAGTGTCCCCCATCGCAGTGGGACTTGGCTCAACCTTGAGGTATTCCCCTCAGAACTCCCTCACCTCCATCACTTTGAAGCATGGCCTGCCCATGAAATATTCTCCTCATAATGGGATATGGCTACCTTAAAGGTATTCTGGTCATCGACGTATTTTGGCAGGTCGCAGTATAAAGCCATCTCCCCTCCCTCCTTCAGGTTAGAGTCTGTGCGGCTGGAGTACAGAGCAGGACTGAAGAACATTGCCAATACACTGATGGCCAAAGCCTTGCAGGAGTGTCCCAGTTCAGGTAAGCAGGAGCTGAATGCCAGGCTGTGACATAAAGAAAGGTATCTCACTGGCATTGGGAGTTACCATGGCATGTTGCTTTCTTCATTACACTACCACATAAAATAAGGGGCATGGCAGAACAAGTGGTATTGTCTAGCTCTCCATGGGCTATGCTTCCGCTTCCAACTCAGTGCAAAGCAGGGCAAGATTTCCTGTGTGGCCATGAGAGGTTAAAGCTGTGACACAGGCAAGAGTGCTTGAGCAGATCCAGCCCCTCCTGTTTGTCCCATACATGAAGAGATCTCTTGCTGTTGTGTTGTTTCCTGCATGGTCATTGAAATGCTCAGACAGTCCTGTCCAGCAGTGATTAGTTCCCTGACCGTACCCGGACCAGTCCAGACCGTGGGTTATGCCTCCCTTCCAGCAGGTGGAGACAGAGAAAAACTTGAAAGGCAACCTCAGGTGTGCCTCCTGCATCCCTTCAGTATTTCTCTGTCTCCAGCAGATGGAGTTGGTGCAAACCCTGCTTCTGGGGTGTAGGCTATCCCTTGAAATAAGTAAGAGTGAGCTAGCTATAAGATCTGAATCAAGCAAGTTTAAAAAAAAAAAAAGAAGAGGTTCTTGTACTGAAGGGAGTGTTTCCCAATCCTCCCAGGGGGTTGTTAGATCCTGCAGGGTCATCCCCTCTGGTGGCAGGTTATTGGAGTTGAGGTTGGCAACCCCGCGGGGCTCCAGCCAGGTAAGGAGCTAGGGAAGAGATTACTGGTGCTCCGGTCCCTCTCTTACCCTGTGTGATCCTCAGCGTTTGGGGGAAAAAAAAAAATCTAAATTTAAAAAAAATTTTCTTTTTTGGTCAGCTGCACTCCAGGACCCCAACCTGTCCGAATCGCCGCATTTTTGATTAATTTTGCTGCGTTTTCGCTGCATTTTGGGCTGTTTTTCCCGCAACCATCTTTTTGTGTGTAATGTGGAGAATCGACCGCTTGGTTTTCCCGGGCCAGTAGTTGCTCCCGCTGCCTTCCTGGAGGGGAAGGCAGCTCTTTTTCTGGGTCTGCAGCATTAGATAAGCCCCGAGGGGCTCAAAAATTATCTACTCCACGGGAGCCTCGGGGCTGATCCTTTTCCCCTCAGTGCAGGGTCGGCAGCCATCGTAAACATCTTTGCTGAAGCTCAGGCAAGGGCTATGGGGGCGGGGAGCTTCCCCCAGCGCTGTCACCGGTCCCTGCCACTCCTGATGATACTTTTGATCAGGACCAGGATTTTTTGTAGGAGGACCCTGATATCTCAGGGGGAGATAATGTTGATTCTAATTCTCTTTCTTTTTTTTTTTTTTATTTTGCAAATTTCCATTGATACATTTATTTAGTATAATGTTTAAAGGAAAACAGGATATACATAATTATTAAATTTTACATTCAGTTAGTTATCCTGAAAAATATAAGAACCAAAAGAAAAGTGTAATCAAAATATAACTTCTCTTTACAAATTTAGGGTTACCAAAGTATTCCTGTGTACAAAACAATTGTGGGAGATCCAAAGAATTCAAAGGAGCACTTATTACCATAAAGATATACACCATATATAGTGAGGTTAGCAGAAACAAAACATTAAACCAACTGTTGGGAAGTTGTGATTGCTTGCGCAGTTCCTTGACTACGTCGGGTTTCCAGGAATTTCTCCAGTTGCTCTGGATCAAAATAAGAATATTTTACACCATCTACGCGCATAGCGCACTTACAAGGGAATCTAATCATGATCTGTATCCCTAATGTTCTGGCTTGATTTGCCAAAGCCAAAAACCTTTTCCGTCTTATCTGGGTTTCCTTAGAGACATCCGGATAAATCCATAATCTTTGACCCAGATAAAGAGAGGTGCGATTTTGCAAATACAATTTTAACAGGCCATCCCTCTCAGAGGATGACTTAAATTTTACTAGTAAAGTACCTCTTCTTTCAATCTGGGATGTATAAGAAGACTCAATTAAGTCAGTTACATTCAATAATTCTCCTTCCACTGGTTGATTTTCCATTTCTCCAATATTTTTCCAGGAAACAAAATAAGCTGATGTTATCTTAGGCAATGCTTCTGTAGATAATTGTAACACATCTTGGAAATAGTTCTTCAATTGTTCTCTTGGAGAAACTGACCTGCACTTGGGAAAATTTATAACTCTAAGGTTGTTATATCTCTGTAAGTTTTCCAGGTTTTCCACCTTCTTACTCAGAAGTGTTTCTCCTTTTATTATTGCAACTTGCACTTGTTTAATTTGATTAATCTCCTTATCCAGTGTCTCTATGGTCTCCGTGTGTTGAGATATCACGGGGTTAACATTATAAAACGCTGTTTGTAGTTCTTTTATAGATGATGTTAAATTTAACACATTATTTTGTAGAGCAGATATTGCTTGCCAAAGTACCTCCATTGTAACAACCTTTGGTTTCTCAAACTTAGTATAAGGTAATATGTTTACCGTCTGCACTGGAGTCATTTCCTGGAGATCCAGAGTCTTTCGGGGCTGTGTTTTCTTCCCACCCGAAGCGGCCATTTCTTCACCGCTGCGGTTTCGAGCGTCCTCAATTTCGCCCTCCATCAAAGGCGAGGAAGTTAACAGTCCTCGCGCAGTCTTCGCCGCCGAAATCTCTTCCACTGACCTCTCCCCGATCGGGCTTATCGCAGACGACGCCATCCGTTGCTGAGACCAGCCTGAGCCAGTGGCTTCATCGGCGCTTGGTGGTTGAGGCGCAGTTGGGGCCCCGGGACTGAGCGTGACTTCTCCCATGAGCGTTGGCGCTTGCTCCTCACCTAACGCTCTCGCGGGACTCTCCGGGGTTAAGCATTCTGCTTGTGGATAGAAACCCTCTATCGTTGTTTGAATAAAAGAGGGTCGCGATGGGGTCGGGGCATCCTCTCTGACCCTTCCTTTACGTTTCGTATGGGGCATCGCTCTCTGCTAAGCCCCAAAAACGACGGCAAGTAATTTTACAATGCAAACAGATCAGGAGCTCCTTTTTCCACTCCTCTCACATCGACGCCATCTTGGATCTCCCCGAGCGGCCTAATTCTCTTTCTTTAGATTTTGTCCTCATGCATAAAGCCTTTTTGGCTTCCAGGTCTCCGCAAGGTGGTGCTTTGCGAGTGAGACCTGTGCAGGGACTGTCCCCCAAGGTAGCCAAGTGCACGGACGTGCCTGCATCTCTACGGGTCGTGAAGTTAAAAGGCGCTTTGGCTTCAGGGGGAACAGCTGCTCTGGAGGTTCTGGGCAGTGCGGTTGCAGTTGCGGGGTCCTCTATTCCAGTCGCGGGTTCAGCGGCTCTCAAGGATCTTCAGGATCGCAAGCTGGAAGTCCTGCTTAAGCGCATCTTTGAAGTGTCGGCCCTGGGTATCCGGGCGGCTGATGTAGAAGTTATATGCTGCGGGCGAGCCTGCACTGGGTCCAGCAATTACTGACGTCTAGGTGTCTTCCTCTGGGAGAGTCGAGAGCAGGCGGAACGATTGGAGGCTGTGGTGGCATATGGAGTGGATGCACTGTATGACCTGCTCCGCACATGGTGGTTGTGGCAGCGTCCCTCTGGAGGCAAGGCCTTCTCATTCATCCCTACCTGGACAATTGGCTCATCAGGGCGAAGTCTAGGGAGTGCTGTGTGGAGGCCATCCACAAGGTGACCACTCTCTTGGAATCACTCGGATGGGTAATCAATCAGGCCAAGAGCAACTTTATCCCGTCTCACACTTTGGAATTTCTGGGAGCTCGGTTCGACACTGTGGCGGGAAAGTTTTTCTCCCGACAGACCAGATGAACAAACTGATGGGGCAAGTTCGTCACTTGTTGGCTCTTCTACTGCCCAAGGCCTGGGACTACCTTCAAGTTCTTGGCTCGATGGCATCTACTCTGGAGGTGGTTCCCTGGGCTTTTGGTCATATGAGACCGTTACAATGAGCATTGCTTTCCTGGTGGGATCCCAAGTCAGAGAATTTCCAATTCCCTCTGCCACTCACCAGTCACGCCAGGTCCAGTCTTGTGTGGTGGCTTTGCTCACACAACCTATCTCGAGGGGTGGATCTGGAGGACCCGAACTGGATAGTGGTGACCACAGATGCCAGTCTCTCCGGCTGGGGAGCTGTTTGCCAGTATCTTTCAGTATAGGGCAGCTGGACCCCGGAGGAGTCCGGTTGGTCGATCAATCGCCTGGAGACCAGAGTGGTTCGCTTGGCCTTGCAACACTTTCTTCCCCGATTATGCCATCAAGCGGTTCGCGTCCTCTCCAACAATGCAACAACAGTGGCCTATATCAACCGTCAAGGAGGCACCAGAAACCAAGCCATAGCCGACGAGGCGGAGCTGCTTGTGGTTTGGGCGGAACGAAATCTTGCGATGCTAGCGGCATCTCACATCGCCAGGAAGAACAACATACAAGCAGAGTTTCTAAGTCTGAGGCACATAGATCCTGGAGAGTGGGAACTTTCGGACTGAGCAATGGATCTCATTTCTCGCAGGTGGGGGACTCCCCACATGGACTTGATGGCAATGCGTTGATGCCAAGGCTCCTCGTTTCTTCAGCAGCAGAGAGGGTCGATGCACTAGTACTTCCCTGGCCAACGTCTGTTCTCCTTTGTGTTTCCTCCTTGGCCTCTGGTGGGCAAGGTCCTTCACAGGATAGAGGTCCACCCAGGGACCGTAATCCTAGTAGCTCTCGAATGGCCCCGACGTCCATGGTTCACAAATTTAATTAATCTGGCTGTGGACAGGCCTCTACGACTCAGACATCTTCCACATCTTCTTCGCCTAGGTCCTATATATTTCGACCAGGCCGATCGCTTTTGTCTAGTGGCCTGGCTTTTGAAAGGAGGAGATTGAGGAAGAAAGGGTACTCTGAGGAAGTTATCACTACACTGCTGCAAGCCAGAAAAATGTCTACCTCTCTCTCATATATTAGGGTGTAGAGAGTTTTTGAGACATGGTGTCAGGAGTGAGAGATTCTTCCCCGACATGCTACTATTGCTCAGATGTTAAGCTTTTTGCAAAATGGTTTAGCCCAAGGGCTTGTCTTTTAACTCCCGGGTACAGTAGCGGCCCTAGGCACTCTGGTTGGCAGCTCGGTGGCGTCAATTCCAGATGTGGTGTGTTTCCTCAGAGGAATAAGACATTTGAAGCCCCCTGTCCGTCCAGTATGCCCTTCTTGGAGTCTTAATTTGATACTGTGCGTATCGAACGAGTAGATGTGAATCGGTTATTTACACTTTCGAATAATAGAAGGACTAGGGGGCATTCCATGACGTTAGCAAGTAGCACATTTAAGATTAATCAGAGAAAATTCTTTTTCACTCAATGCACAATAAAGCTGTGGAATTTGTTGCCAGAGGATGTGGTTAGTGCAGTTAGTGTAGCTGGGTTCAAAAAAGGTTTGGATAAGTTCTTGGAGGAGAAGTCCATTAACGGCTATTAATCAATTTTACTTAGGGAATAGCCACTGCTATTAATTGCATCAGTAGCATGGGATCTTCTTAGTGTTTGGGTAATTGCCAAGTTCTTGTGGCCTGGTTTGGCCTCTTTTGGAAACAGGATGCTGGGCTTGATGGACCCTTGGTCTGACCCAGCATGGCAATTTCTTATGTTCTTATGTGATCCGCCGTTTGAGCCCATTAAAACGACGACATTGATCTCACGCTGAAAACGGTCTTTTTGGTGGCTATATGCTCAGCTCGTTGAGTGTCTGAATTACAGGCTTTCTCTTGTAGGGAACCTTTTTTGCTGATTTCTGAGTCGGGGGATTCTCTTTGAGCTGTTCCGTCTTTTTTGCCGAAGGTGGTCACGTCCTTCCATTTAAGTCAGTCAGTTGAGCTGCCAGCTTTTCCTAATTTATCGAAAGAGGTTCCACAAGCACGAGAGCTTCGTCGGCTAGATGTGCGACGTTCATTATTACGCTACTTGGAAGTCACAAATTCTTTCAGACTCTCAGATCATTTGTTTGCCCTTTGGAGCGGTCCCAGGAGAGGTCACAAGGCTTCTAAAACGATGATTGCTCACTGGTTGAGAGAAGCAATTTCGTCTGCATACATTTGTAAAGGACGACCTGTTCCTGAGGGCTTGAAGGCCCATTCTATTCGCTCTCAAACAGCATCTTGGGCCGAGTGCCAATTGGTGTCGCCTCAAGAGACTTGCAGAGTGGCTACTTGGAAGACGCTCCACACATATGCTCGCCACTACCGCTTGGACGTTCAGGCGCCTGGTGATTTTCTCAGTTTCCTGCTGCGCGTAGGATTCGTGAGGTCCCACCCGGTTTAGGGAAACTTTGGTACATCCCATGGTCTGGACTGATCCTGGTACGTACAGGGAAAAGAAAATTGGTTCTTACCTGATAATTTTCGTTCATGTAGTATCACGGATCAGTCCAGATACCCGCCCAAAGATTAGGAGTGGGTAGCAGGGAGATCTGTAAAGTCCGTGCGCACGTGTTCCGGTTCTGTTATTGCAGCATACTAAGAAAGAAAGTTACATGTTTATATGTTCGTTATTACAGTTCTTTGCTTGATTCATTGCTAGTCTTATTCTGCTTTGATAATCTATATACTGAAGGGATGCAGGAGGCTCACCAGGTTAAGTGAGGGTATCATTCAAGTTTTTCTCTGTCTCCACCTGCTGGAAGGGAGGCATAACCCATGGTCTGGACTGATCTGTGGTACTAGAGGAACGAAAATTATCAGGTAAGAACCAGTTTTCTTTTGGACATGGACTTACTGATGGCAGCCTTTCATTGGATCAGAACAGCAAGCAATGCACATCACGGCCTCCCAATGTTTTACTGCCCTTGTGAAGTATTGATGCCACGTCTAGTGGTACATGAAAGTTGTAGGAGGGCATATTAACCCCATCATGCCAGGAATCTGTATGTCGAGTAACTCAGCACCTCCACTGAAGATCATGGAGGAAACTCTGAGATGTGATCTTGTCACAGGAGATGGATGTGCCATGTCTCCATACAGAAAGCCATAATGTAATCCACTAAAGACTGAGATGATTTCACTGAACAAGGCAAAGGGAAAAACATTAGATGGCAGGAAGATGATAGCAAAATTCTTGTGTGTGAACTGAATGGGAAAATTTCTTCTCTTTTTTGTGTGTGTTGAATGCTGTGCAGAAATCTTTCCCTAGCTCTCCACATCGGAAAGAATCAGATTCTTGGTGACAGAAGTGTTAAGCAAATGTGATGGGAGCTGGGAGCAAGGCTTGATGGAAGAGTCTTTTTTAGCAAAACAGCAATGTATGTGTGCTGGAGAAGGATGAGAGTGTACAGGTGAAGGATAGATTTTATGGGCCTGACCTCAGAGCCTAGAGATGTTAATTTACCACATATTATTTATTATTTATTTATGCACTTCTTATATACCGTGAGTCAGAACACATGATTCTATCTTTACGGTTTGCAATATAACTAAAAAACAAGTAGGAAACAGAAAATACAATAAAATAGATAAAACAATAAGAATAATTAATTAAAATTAAATATAGTAAGCTAAAAAATAAAATCTAAAATAAGATTAAAATAGTTAAGAAATAAATAGATAAGAAATAGCATGTGGATTCCCGCTTTCAGTGGTATTTTAAGTCTCAGATCCATAGGCTTGTTGAAAGCACCATGTTTTCAAGTCTTTCTTAAATCGTTTTAAATCATCCTGCATTCGCAAATCTGGTGGCAAACCATTCCAGTGTTTCGGTCCTGTGACCGAAATTGCCCTTTCTCTAACCTCACTCAGGTGCGCTGATTTTATATTTGGTATTGATAATAATCCTTTATTGGAAGATCTGAGATCCCGTTGAGGCACATGCAGCTTGATGGTAGAGTTCAGCCATTTATTTTTGTCTTCATGTATAATCTTATGAATCATACACAATGCTTTATGTTTAATTCTGTACTCTAATGGCAACCAGTGTAATGATTTCAATACTGGAGTAATATGATCCCTTTTCTTCGTGTTTAACAGCCTTGCTGCGACATTCTGTATTACCTGAAGAGGCCTCAGAGTAGATTTAGGGAGTCCCAGCATGGTTGAATTACAATAGTCCAGTCCTGTAAACACTAGTGTTTGTAAAACATACCTAAAATTGTTTAATTAAAGCAAAAGTTTAAGACGTTTCAATAGCCTCAATTTATTAAAACCTTCTGACTTTTGTAGATACGTGTGCCCTAAAATTTAATTCATAATCAATGATTAATCCTAAGTTCTTGGTTATATCTGTTAAATTAAAACTGGTTTGATCATCAAGTGTTATCTTTTTTTCCAGGTTAAAATTTTTTCTATCTAAAACCATAAAAACGGATTTGTCCATATTTAGTACTAATTTCATCTGTGCAAGGAGTTGACTTATAATTTTAAAATACATATTAATCATTCTAAAAGTAGACCAAGTGGAATCAACTGCTTGCTATCAGTATGAACTTGTCAAATGGGGATTTTATAGTCTAGGCTGTGTCTTTATCTGCAGCCTGGGAGACAGTAGATGGGAAAGCCAGTTGTAAGCTTTCTTTCTCTCTCCTTTTTCGAGGGTGAGGGGCGGGCACAGCTCAGCACCTTTCTTGCCTCTGCTAGCGGGCTGCTTGTTTGCACTTGTGCCCCTGTCTTCTGGTGATGGATGCTCTCCATGCATCAAGTTGCACATAAGTGGGCGAGTGGAGCTGTCTGAGCCTGGAGCCTGCTCCCTTAGGAGGGAAGGCTTCAGGGCTGAGTAGTGTAAGTTCACAGATGGTGCCTTTTTGCTCTTGTTCTGTGTCCTCCCACTCATTAGCCCCTATTAAGGTTTAAAGGGGGTTCTGAACTCACTTTTTCTCTATAAATGGTTGTGATCCTAGCATTGTTTTTCTGTAAGAAGAAATGGTTTCAAAAGGCCAGATTCCAGAATCTGTTCCAGCACAATTACTGTGATTAAAAGACCAAGAAGATAGAAGAAAGGAAATATTTTTTGGGAATATTTATGCTTGAGATGAGTTTGGAATAGGGTTTCTAAACGAGCAAGTAGCCAGAATTTCAAGTCAAGCTGACAGCCTCAGAGTGGAAAGGGCATGTTTATAGAAGGCCCTTTCTTCTGCCAGTGATTTTCTATACTGCAAAACATCACAATCCTTGCTCCTAGATAAATTGTTAATCGATTTCATTTCTCTTTTTGTTTTAGGAATATTGTGGTCAGAAGCAATTTTTCTGGAGGCGCGGCCGCAGCGTAAGACGAAGAGTGTGGATGCGCTGAAGAAATGCGAGCATGACCCTCACGTGCTCTTAGCTGTGGCCAAGTGAGTGGACACCATACAGCCCAGGGGCATCCCAGGGAGCTCAGTTCCCTTTTATAAGTGCATATCACTGCGGCCCCTTTAAGAGTTAAAGCAGAAGATAAACATGCAGCAGTTGTTCCCTGTACTTACCAGGATCAGTCCAGACTGCTGGGGTTATGCCTCCCCTCCAGCAGATGGAGTCAGAGAAAAGCTGAAAAGCACCCCCCAGATATCCCGGGGTGCCACCTGCGATCCCTCTGTATTTTCTCTGACTCCAGCAGATTGAGAGGCATAACCTGCAGTCCTGATCTTTGCAAATTTCTACTTTGATTATACAGGTTTGAGGGATCCTGACTGGATCAAATAGTTTGTTTAGACTGTGTGTAAAAAAAAAAACAACAAAAAACAACGGATGTCAGGATGGGGGGCTGGTTGTCAGTCTCAAGCAGTGCAGGGGCGATGGTCCTCTCGACAGGCCACTTGGTTCATCAATCGCCTGGAGACCAGGGCGGTCCGTCTAGCCTTACGTCAACTCCTCCCGATGGTGCACCGTCGGGCGGTGCGAATTCTATCAGACAATGCGACCACTGTGGTATATATAAACAGACAAGGAGGCACAAAAAGTCGTCCGGTGGCGGCCGAAGCGTCTTTGTTGATGGCCTGGGCGGAACGCCATCTGTCCCACATCGCGGCCACCCATATTGCAGGCGTGGGCAACGTTCAGGCGGATTGTCTCAGTCGCAGCACGAGGTTCGAGCTGCATATGACATCTTCAACACTGCTTCTAGAGTGTCTACAGCGGGAATAAGTGCCAGGAGATGGGCATGGCTGAAGTCTTCAGATCTCCGGCCCAAAGTTCAGAAGAGGTTGGCGGACCTCCCCTATACAGGTGATAATTTATTCGGGGACAAGATACAGGAGACAGTCGCACAACTCAAGGACCACCACAAGACATTGCGCCAGCTCTCTGCTGTACCCTCCGATTTTCCCTCTACTTCCAAATGGCCGTTCAGAAGAGAGGCCAAGAGGACGACTTATAAAGCTCATAGGTATTATCCTCCTCCATCTCGTGCTCGCCCAACCAGATCATACCAGAAAGGTCAGGCCCGCCAATCCAGACCTCAGAAAACCCAGCCAGATCCACAGCCTGGCCCTGCTTCTGGGTTTTGACTCCCAGCTAGAGAGCAAGTGTCAACTTCCGCCTCTACCATCTCTGCCAGTGGGCGGCCGCTTGTGCCGTTTCACCAACACATGGCGCACAATCACCACAGACCAATGGGTCCTCTCTGTAGTGGTTCAAGTTTACCATCTCAACTTCCTTTCAGTACCATCGGACTTCCCGCCTCATCAGGGGTGGGGATTAACTGACCACTCACCACTTCTGGAGGAGGAACTAACAACCCTCCTTCAATCCAATGCCATAGAACCAGTATCCACCTTACAGTGGGGAAAAGGGTTCTATTCTCGATATTTCCTAATACCAAAAAAAATCAGGAGGCATTCGACCAATCTTGGATCTTAGTGCCTTAAACAAACATATGCAAAAGGAAAAGTTCAGAATGGTAACCTTGGGCTCCCTACTCCCTCTTCTCCAGAAGGAAGATTGGCTTTGCTCTCTAGACCTACAAGACATTTACATGCATATAACGATTACCCCATCCCACCAAAAATACCTCCGTTTCCTAGTCGGATACCGTCACTAGTTGCAGCGTACTTAAGACGGCAAAGCATCCACGTCTACCCCTACTTGGACGATTGGTTGCTAAGGGCTCCGTCCGAAAAGGCAGTTTTAAACTCCCTTCATCTAATCCTACAGTTGCTACTGTCATTGGGATTTCTCGTAAACTATCTGAAATCCAACCTGACTCCTTCACAGATCCTTCCCTTCATTGGTGTGGATTTAAACACCAGTCAGGCAAAAGCTTTCCTCCCAAAGGATCGGGCACACATGCTCGCTACCCTTGCGAAACTAATGCAGACTCGTCGATCCACATCGGCTCATCATTTCCTAACTTTGTTGGATCAC
Source organism: Rhinatrema bivittatum (assembly GCF_901001135.1). Lineage (NCBI taxonomy): Eukaryota > Metazoa > Chordata > Amphibia > Gymnophiona > Rhinatrematidae > Rhinatrema > Rhinatrema bivittatum. The sequence continues at coordinate 7,986,006 of NC_042622.1, forward strand.
ATGACATCCTCAGTTCATGTTACCCCAATGGCTCGTCTGGCCATGCGAGTAATACAATGGACCCTAAAGTCCCAGTGGTCTCAGGCCCCCACCATCCAATTTCCAACATTGTCCATGTCACCAGGCAGCTTCGCCTCTCGCTAGCTTGGTGGATTCAGGAGTCCAATCTTCTCAGAGGCCTACCCTTTCAGCCTCCAGAACCTCAAATAACACTGACTACAGATGCTTCCAACCTAGGTTGGGGAGCACATGTCAACAACCTGCAAACTCAGGGAACCTGGTCTACAGCAGAATCGCAACATCAATTACATTTTCTGGAGCTCAGAGCGATAAGGTATGCCCTCATGGCCTTCCAGGATTGCCTATCCCACAAGACAATCCTAGTCCAAACAGACAACCAGGTTGAGATGTGGTACATCAACAAACAGGGTGGAACGGGCTCGTACCTTCTGTGTCAGGAAGTAGCACAGATATGGGCCTGGGCACCCTCTCACTCCATGTTCCTGAGAGCAGCTTACCTGGCAGGCGTGGACAATGTGATTAAGGACAAATTGAGTCGGACCTTTCATCCTCTCGAATGGTCCCTGAATTCCGAGGTAGCAGAGAAGATCTTCCAGCGGTGGGGCTATCTACACACGGATCTCTTTGTGTCACTTCACAACCGCAAAGTGGAAAACTTCTGCTCCCTACATTGCAGTTCCAGGACACCCCCAAGGGATGCTTTCGCCATCTCATGGACAAAGGGTCTCCTGTATGCTTACCCTCCACTTCCACTCATCAGCAACTCGTCTTAGCTTGGGTACATAGTAATACTGAAGGACTGCATGTGGTATGCCAGGTCATATACCAGTGGCTGTGAAAATTTCTCTCTCTCCATCTGCTGGAGGGGAAGCAAAACCCAGGAGTCTGGACTGATCTGTGTTACTACAGGAATGAAAATTAGCAGGTAAGAACCAGTTTTCCTTTTCGCAGCCTTTTCTTCCAAGAAAGCATTGGGGTAACTTGCACGGAGTGGGGGTTACTACCCTAGCAGCCTTTACTTCCAAGAAGACATTGGGGTAATCTGCACGGAGTGGCGGATACGTCTTTTGCAGCCTTTGCATCCTAGAAAGCATTGGGGTAAGCTGCACAGTGTAGTGGTTACAACCCTAGCAGTCTTTGCATCCTAGAAGGCTCTGGGGTAACCTGCCAGAGTGGCGTTATGTCTCTAGCAGCAGTGGTATGGCTGCATCAGGCTTCCATGAAGGGACTGTGCTTAAAATTCAAACTAAAATCGGCATTTTATTTATTTTTATTTTATTTAGATAGATTTATATTCCCCTTTTCGCACTTTTTTCAGCGCTTCAGATTGTGGGGATGTTGGATGTTTTGGCATTGCTATCGGCCATACTCCGGCTGCTGGTGGCAAGTGGATGACCCATACCCTCTGTCGTCTTGTTTTACAAGTTCAGTTCTAGATACTCCTGAAGCAAAGAGAGCGCTGAGCAGCCCTGTCCAACATCTCCAGCAGCAGTGACGGATTTAGAAGGCTTCCATGGGATTGATTTAGGTGGGAAACATTGGTGGGACTTAGTTTTTTAGACATATGCCGACAAGCTGCGCTGGCCCAGTTTCAGGACACGCTCAGTAACGGCTCAGGGCAAAGCAGCCATAATCTCTGCATAAGGACCAGCAACTGGGTAAATATTGCCACTCGGAAAATCCTTTTGTTTGAACCAAATGAGCTCCTACCAGGCAACACTTCAATCCGCCTCTGCCTCAGATCACGCCAGCTCACATTTTACTGCAGAGCAGGGCTGACAGAAGTAATTTATATCTATCTGGAGGTTTAGAAATATAAGCCATTAAAACCCATAAGAAGCTGTAGAGAATTAAATCAGAATTAAATTGATTAAAAAAACTCAGATTGACACAGAGCAGAGAGGGATGTCAAAGCCACAGCATGAAGTGATTATAACCCAAGTGGCTTTCGCAGGGTGATCAGTACAGCAGCCGTGGCCTGCAGTATCAAAGCACCAACCACAAAGAGCTCAAACCTCAAGCAGGATTTGTGTCCTGGTGATATGACAGCTGTGTTGCTGCTGTGATGTCCCAAGAGCTTTTAGAGAAACTGGAGCCTCGCGGAAGAGCCTGATCTCCATCACACAAATAGCTGCGTTCCTACCTGTCTTTGTATTCGTTTCTCCATTTCATTCACCTGCAGATGGAAACCATGGAACTGTGTGCACAGATTATACCAGAGAGCCGCGGGCCTACACATCTCACCTTAAGTCCCCTTTCCATTACTGTAGGTGGGTGGGTGTGTGTGTGACCTGGACACAATTATCATGTAAGCTTTTGGGAGCAGGGACGCTGAGACCATGTGAATTATATTCTGTAGGGTGGTGGATGCCTGGAATGCTCTACCAGAGGAGGTGGTGAAGACAAAAACAGTCAAAGAATTCAAAGGGGCAAGGGATAGGCACTGTGATCCCTAAAGGCTAGAGGATGGGCATGAAAAGGGTGCACGAGGTTACTCCCCATAACCAATAAGCTTGGATGCTTTGTTGCAACTGCTGTACTGCTCTCTGCTTCAGCGTCATACAACAACCAACGGCCCTGACTTTTACAGTCTGGGAAACTGAGAAGCATGGGGTGAGCTGCACAGAGCAGCAGTTACCACCCTTAAGGCAAGGGATTACAATTCTTAACAATAAACCTTGATGCTTTTGATGCAGCTACAATATCGCTCTCTGCTTTGATGGGGGTGGAAAAGGAATTGGATTCAGACAACAAACAACAGGGGCCGTGATTTTTATGGTCTGGGGTTCTGATTCGCAGACATAAGTGAAAAAGCACAGGACTGCTTCTAAGGCCAAGTCTAGAAGCTAAGCACTGTCTGAATTATCAAGAAGCTCATCACCCAGTAAAAATGCCGCTAGCAGTAAATACTTTTCTGGGTTATCATAAGGCTTGGGGATAAGTGCAGGGCGCGGCAGTTACTAGCATAGGAAGCTCGCTGGGCAGACCGCATGCACCATTTGGTCCTTTTCTGCCCGCATTACTATGTTACTGGGTTGTAAATAATAATAATAAGTGCAGGGTGCGGCAGTTACTAGCATAGGAAGCTCGCTGGGCAGACCGCATGCACCATTTGGTCCTTTTCTGCCCGCATTACTATGTTACTGGGTTGTAAATAATAATAATAAGTGCAGGGCGCGGCAGTTACTAGCATAGGAAGCTCGCTGGGCAGACCGCATGCACCATTTGGTCCTTTTCTGCCCGCATTACTATGTTACTGGGTTGTAAATAATAATAATAAGTGCAGGGCGCGGCAGTTACTAGCATAGGAAGCTCGCTGGGCAGACCGCATGCACCATTTGGTCCTTTTCTGCCCGCATTACTATGTTACTGGGTTGTAAATAATAATAATAAGTGCAGGGCGCGGCAGTTACTAGCATAGGAAGCTCGCTGGGCAGACCGCATGCACCATTTGGTCCTTTTCTGCCCGCATTACTATGTTACTGGGTTGTAAATAATAATAATAAGTGCAGGGCGCGGCAGTTACTAGCATAGGAAGCTCGCTGGGCAGACCGCATGCACCATTTGGTCCTTTTCTGCCCGCATTACTATGTTACTGGGTTGTAAATAATAATAATAAGTGCAGGGTGCGGCAGTTTACTAGCATAGGAAGCTCGCTGGGCAGACCGCATGCACCATTTGGTCCTTTTCTGCCCGCATTACTATGTTACTGGGTTGTAAATAATAATAATAAGTGCAGGGCGCGGCAGTTACTAGCATAGGAAGCTCGCTGGGCAGACCGCATGCACCATTTGGTCCTTTTCTGCCCGCATTACTATGTTACTGGGTTGTAAATAATAATAATAAGTGCAGGGTGCGGCAGTTACTAGCATAGGAAGCTCGCTGGGCAGACCGCATGCACCATTTGGTCCTTTTCTGCCCGCATTACTATGTTACTGGGTTGTAAATAATAATAATAAGTGCAGGGTGCGGCAGTTACTACCATAGGAAGCTCGCTGGGCAGACCGCATGCACCATTTGGTCCTTTTCTGCCCGCATTACTATGTTACTGGGTTGTAAATAATAATAATAAGTGCAGGGCGCGGCAGTTACTAGCATAGGAAGCTCGCTGGGCAGACCGCATGCACCATTTGGTCCTTTTCTGCCCTCATTACTATGTTACTGGGTTGTAAATAATAATAATAAGTGCAGGGCGTGGCAGTTACTAGCATAGGAAGCTCGCTGGGCAGACCGCATGCACCATTTGGTCCTTTTCTGCCCGCATTACTATGTTACTGGGTTGTAAATAATAATAATAAGTGCAGGGCGCGGCAGTTACTAGCATAGGAAGCTCGCTGGGCAGACCGCATGCACCATTTGGTCCTTTTCTGCCCGCATTACTATGTTACTGGGTTGTAAATAATAATAATAAGTGCAGGGTGCGGCAGTTACTAGCATAGGAAGCTCGCTGGGCAGACCGCATGCACCATTTGGTCCTTTTCTGCCCGCATTACTATGTTACTGGGTTGTAAATAATAATAATAAGTGCAGGGCGCGGCAGTTACTAGCATAGGAAGCTCGCTGGGCAGACCGCATGCACCATTTGGTCCTTTTCTGCCCGCATTACTATGTTACTGGGTTGTAAATAATAATAATAAGTGCAGGGTGCGGCAGTTACTAGCATAGGAAGCTCGCTGGGCAGACCGCATGCACCATTTGGTCCTTTTCTGCCCGCATTACTATGTTACTGGGTTGTAAATAATAATAATAAGTGCAGGGTGCGGCAGTTACTAGCATAGGAAGCTCGCTGGGCAGACCGCATGCACCATTTGGTCCTTTTCTGCCCGCATTACTATGTTACTGGGTTGTAAATAATAATAATAAGTGCAGGGCGCGGCAGTTACTAGCATAGGAAGCTCGCTGGGCAGACCGCATGCACCATTTGGTCCTTTTCTGCCCGCATTACTATGTTACTGGGTTGTAAATAATAATAATAAGTGCAGGGTGCGGCAGTTACTACCATAGGAAGCTCGCTGGGCAGACCGCATGCACCATTTGGTCCTTTTCTGCCCGCATTACTATGTTACTGGGTTGTAAATAATAATAATAAGTGCAGGGCGCGGCAGTTACTAGCATAGGAAGCTCGCTGGGCAGACCGCATGCACCATTTGGTCCTTTTCTGCCCTCATTACTATGTTACTGGGTTGTAAATAATAATAATAAGTGCAGGGCGTGGCAGTTACTAGCATAGGAAGCTCGCTGGGCAGACCGCATGCACCATTTGGTCCTTTTCTGCCCGCATTACTATGTTACTGGGTTGTAAATAATAATAATAAGTGCAGGGCGCGGCAGTTACTAGCATAGGAAGCTCGCTGGGCAGACCGCATGCACCATTTGGTCCTTTTCTGCCCTCATTACTATGTTACTGGGTTGTAAATAATAATAATAAGTGCAGGGCGCGGCAGTTACTAGCATAGGAAGCTCGCTGGGCAGACCGCATGCACCATTTGGTCCTTTTCTGCCCGCATTACTATGTTACTGGGTTGTAAATAATAATAATAAGTGCAGGGCGCGGCAGTTACTAGCATAGGAAGCTCGCTGGGCAGACCGCATGCACCATTTGGTCCTTTTCTGCCCGCATTACTATGTTACTGGGTTGTAAATAATAATAATAAGTGCAGGGTGCGGCAGTTACTAGCATAGGAAGCTCGCTGGGCAGACCGCATGCACCATTTGGTCCTTTTCTGCCTGCATTACTATGTTACTGGGTTGTAAATAATAATAATAAGTGCAGGGTGCGGCAGTTACTAGCATAGGAAGCTCGCTGGGCAGACCGCATGCACCATTTGGTCCTTTTCTGCCCGCATTACTATGTTACTGGGTTGTAAATAATAATAATAAGTGCAGGGTGCGGCAGTTACTAGCATAGGAAGCTCGCTGGGCAGACCGCATGCACCATTTGGTCCTTTTCTGCCCGCATTACTATGTTACTGGGTTGTAAATAATAATAATAAGTGCAGGGCGCGGCAGTTACTAGCATAGGAAGCTCGCTGGGCAGACCGCATGCACCATTTGGTCCTTTTCTGCCCGCATTACTATGTTACTGGGTTGTAAATAATAATAATAAGTGCAGGGTGCGGCAGTTACTACCATAGGAAGCTCGCTGGGCAGACCGCATGCACCATTTGGTCCTTTTCTGCCCGCATTACTATGTTACTGGGTTGTAAATAATAATAATAAGTGCAGGGCGCGGCAGTTACTAGCATAGGAAGCTCGCTGGGCAGACCGCATGCACCATTTGGTCCTTTTCTGCCCGCATTACTATGTTACTGGGTTGTAAATAATAATAATAAGTGCAGGGTGCGGCAGTTACTAGCATAGGAAGCTCGCTGGGCAGACCGCATGCACCATTTGGTCCTTTTCTGCCCGCATTACTATGTTACTGGGTTGTAAATAATAATAATAAGTGCAGGGCGTGGCAGTTACTAGCATAGGAAGCTCGCTGGGCAGACCGCATGCACCATTTGGTCCTTTTCTGCCCGCATTACTATGTTACTGGGTTGTAAATAATAATAATAAGTGCAGGGCGTGGCAGTTACTAGCATAGGAAGCTCGCTGGGCAGACCGCATGCACCATTTGGTCCTTTTCTGCCCGCATTACTATGTTACTGGGTTGTAAATAATAATAATAAGTGCAGGGTGCGGCAGTTACTAGCATAGGAAGCTCGCTGGGCAGACCGCATGCACCATTTGGTCCTTTTCTGCCCGCATTACTATGTTACTGGGTTGTAAATAATAATAATAAGTGCAGGGCGCGGCAGTTACTAGCATAGGAAGCTTGCTGGGCAGACCGCATGCACCATTTGGTCCTTTTCTGCCCTCATTACTATGTTACTGGGTTGTAAATAATAATAATAAGTGCAGGGTGCGGCAGTTACTACCATAGGAAGCTCGCTGGGCAGACCGCATGCACCATTTGGTCCTTTTCTGCCCTCATTACTATGTTACTGGGTTGTAAATAATAATAATAAGTGCAGGGTGCGGCAGTTACTACCATAGGAAGCTCGCTGGGCAGACCGCATGCACCATTTGGTCCTTTTCTGCCCTCATTACTATGTTACTGGGTTGTAAATAATAATAATAAGTGCAGGGCGCGGCAGTTACTAGCATAGGAAGCTCGCTGGGCAGACCGCATGCACCATTTGGTCCTTTTCTGCCCTCATTACTATGTTACTGGGTTGTAAATAATAATAATAAGTGCAGGGCGCGGCAGTTACTAGCATAGGAAGCTCGCTGGGCAGACCGCATGCACCATTTGGTCCTTTTCTGCCCGCATTACTATGTTACTGGGTTGTAAATAATAATAATAAGTGCAGGGCGCGGCAGTTACTAGCATAGGAAGCTCGCTGGGCAGACCGCATGCACCATTTGGTCCTTTTCTGCCCGCATTACTATGTTACTGGGTTGTAAATAATAATAATAAGTGCAGGGCGCGGCAGTTACTAGCATAGGAAGCTCGCTGGGCAGACCGCATGCACCATTTGGTCCTTTTCTGCCCGCATTACTATGTTACTGGGTTGTAAATAATAATAATAAGTGCAGGGCGTGGCAGTTACTAGCATAGGAAGCTCGCTGGGCAGACCGCATGCACCATTTGGTCCTTTTCTGCCCGCATTACTATGTTACTGGGTTGTAAATAATGCATTGCAAGGATTCTCCCTTCTGTCCTCCCCTCAGGTTGTTCTGGAGTGAACGGAAAATAACAAAGGCTCGGGAGTGGTTTCATCGCACAGTCAAAATAGACTCCGACCTGGGGGATGCCTGGGCTTTCTTCTACAAGTTTGAGCTGCAGCATGGACTAGAGGTAAGGGCAGGGCTCTGAAGTGCCTGTTCCATCTGTGCATTGTGATTTACATCTTCTCCCTTGTGTGACCTTCATTATGGGGTCTGACTTGGCATGGCTATGGACTCCAGCGCTCTACAGCTCCTGTCCTTTATCTGCTGATGAAAAACTAAGGACAAATGAGCCTGTATTAGGTGCCCATTGAAGTGAGTGGGGGAAGACCTCCTGTTTCTTACAGTGGTAGCCAGCCTTGTTCAAAACTTCTACTCGTTTATTCAATCAGCACTACGTCTTGAGTTCTGTGCTGTCCTAATCATTGAAGGGGCTTGATAGGAGATCCCAACACCACCCTTTAGCAGGCAGAAGTCTGTAGGTTTTCCAGATGTTGTTTTGAGTTTGAATGAAGTAAATGTGCGTTTTCTTGTCTCCTCTTGCTCCACCAGTCCAGAACAATTGGGTTTATCACCCCCTCCCAGCAGATTTATTTATTTATTACATTTATAGGCTGCTAAATACCGAGCTCCGCAGCGGCTTACAAGTAAACATGCAAGAAGGCTGTGAAAGATGAAATCTTAAACTAGACAGAGGCAGATCTCCCGAGCTTTTCCTGTGCATCATCTCCTGTTAGCAGCTAAAACCCATATTCTCTGCCTCCAGCAAACAGAAGAGGACCAGTGATGCAGCAGCAAATTCCATAACTGTCTTAAATAAAAATAGCTCAAATAAGAAGAGCAGCTTTACCTGCAACTTATAGAGCTGTCTGTGGGCCAGGTGCCTGTTTGACTGTTCTAGAGGAAAGGAAATGATCAGGTAACTATTGTATGGAGGCAGCGGAAGAAAAGGATTTTAAATAAATAAAGTAAGAACTAATTTCACATTTGAAAGCCCTGATACTATTAGCTCCCAGTCCCATTGACAGGCTGATGCAGTAAGCTGTGCGATAAGAGCCTGTACACTGAATTGCAGCACAGTTTTAACGCACAGGTTTCAATTTTTTAAAATTTCCAATGCAGTAAGCTAATTCTATGCTAATGCTATGTTATGCATCAGGAGTTAAAATATTTGGTCAGCACAGGCTGACCGCACATTTTAACTCAGGCAGACAGGAGCTGAACAGGAGCGAATGTTTAGGAGCTGAATCTGGAAAGCCCCTTATTTTAATAAGGTACTAATGTCGGAGCAAGACTGCCTTGGTCTCTCCTGCAATGGCAGATGAGTCGTGGGTACAATAGGCTCTCTCTGTGTGACTTGCTTCCACGACGAAAATTATGACTCGGAATAAGAGGCAAAAACAACTCAAACGAATGAGTTAATGGCTTCAGAGGCTGGGACAAGTTCTTCATTTATACCCCAGCATGAAGAGAGAATAGTAGGGCATAATGAGCCAGCCATTGATGAAGGAATGGCGGGTAAATAGAAACAGAAATTCTGAACTTCCAGTTTTACCTTGTGAGGTCAGTCATGCATTGGATTCATAGATAGATACTAACGTGTTGAAGGAACATTATCTGCAATTCCCACAGTATAAAAGCTACAGGGCTGCACCCAAATGTATTGTTTTTCATTTCAAGAAAGAAAGAAGCTTTCATCTAACACAGGCGCAGAGTAGGTTTTTCTAAATCCTGAGTCTCTCCATTTTTGTAATATGAAGATCCATATCAAGGGGAGTAGCTGTGACTATTCAGGAAGACGTTCAGTGTGAAGGAGAGGAAGATCCATTTAGATGCTTCCATACGGTTGAGGTTGCAGCATTAATTCACAAATGGTTTCATCACTTAGAAGCTCAGACAACAAAGAGTGTTAAGCGCTAAACAGACACAAGGATACCATACCAAAATCTGTAGAAACAAATATCAATTTTGTATTTATATTAATAAGCAATACAGATATCCTTGGGAGGAGCAGAAGGGCAGGACTTCTGACCAGACGCTCATGAGAAGCACTACTCTGTGTCTCTCCCTGTGCATTAGTGAAGTCTTCTTTTTATAGATAACAGAGACGGTCTCAATCCCTAAATTCTATGAACCTATGGGAGTATCACATATGCAGTTTCTCAGGTCAAAACAAGATAAATTTAGACCTATATTATCCTGATGCCCTTCCCAAATTGAGGCCTAATTGCCTGGTGGTCATTAATCTTCCATTAGTCTTTTGTCCTGTCATTTTCTTCACCTCCAGAGATATCTCCAAGACCTAAGCTGTTGTTCAGGTGCTACACTAATTGGGATATTAGCCTGAGATGCTGACCTTTTCCTTCTGCTTTTTTGTAACCCTATGACCCTCCATCACAAGTTTTAGACAGCTCTGGCTGCTGTTCAGATGTCTCCTGTAATTTCTCCAGGTCAGCCTCAATAGTGCATTTAGAGTTCACATGGCCAGAACTGCAAACAGCCAAGGCAGCAGAGGATTCTGGGTAAATCAGTCTCCATGTTGGTCTCAGACTCAAGCACACATATCAAGAGGAAGAAATCCCAGATTGGAATATAATTGTTAAAGTTGTTCACAAAACATCTAGGGCATGTCTCCTTCATTTTAAAATAGAAAAAATATTATTAACCTCATGGGAGTCACCACAATCTGGATACAGAAAACCAAAGTCTTTCTCAACACTATATCCACTTCCTCATGATGTTTTAGAATGCCTCTTCCAGATGCCAACAGTTGACATTATAGTCTCCACATTAACCTGAAAAACAACTATCCTGTGGAAGGAGGTGCAGCAGTTAAGGATCCCCAGGATAGAAAGAGATAATATTGAAACATGTTTTCTCAAGTCAGGTCTATCATTACAAATTGCTATTTGTAATAGTTTCGTAGCTAGAGAAAATCTTGCTCTGAGTGCAACTACTCCCAGAAAATGAAGAATCAGCTTGACTGGAATTGGCAGCAGCATATCTTTCAAATAGCATGAATGAGCTTATAAGAACTTCTTCAAAGTCACTGGCTTCATCAGTGGGCATCTGGCTCTTGGTCAAAAATATGCTTATGCAAGCTTCCCTTTAGGGGAAAACATTTGTTTGGAGAGGAACTCGAAAAGGTAGTCAAAAGCTTGAGAGATCAAAAACGCCAAAGATTGCCGGAAGAAAGAGAGAGAATACATTTTCGGATATACAGAAGTTGAGGGCAATTGCTTAACATCAGAAGATATCGACCGGGAAGCAACTTTTCACATGGGACAGGAGATTTAGGAGAAGAATACAGTCCTTTCGAGGAACAAGAAAATTAAACCTGAAATGGGTTCATTAGCAACGATATGTTCATTCCAGTGAAAGTTTACGGATCCACTCTTTGGTGCAGTTGATAGGCAGTCAATTTCAACAGTTTTTACCAAGAGTGAATTTAGATAACCTCAAACTAATGGGTCTTTGAAATTATTCAGAAGGGATATGCATTGAAATTAGAAAATTGAATTCAGGAAGCTTACATGATTTCATCATGTGGATTGCCCACAAAAATATTCACAGTCAAATACACACTAAACAAGTTGTTGATGTTGAAGGCAATGTATTCTGATCCATTTTAGGAGCAAAGAAAAGGATGCTAGTCTTTATATTTCACGATTCCAAAAAAGGACAACATTCAGACCAGTACTGAACCTTAAAGGGAGTGAACAGAAATCTACGTGTGCCAAGTTTCCATATGAAGATTCTCCAATTGGTCATTTTGTCCATATAGTAGGGTGAAGTTCTAATTTCACTAGCCCTATCCAGAGGCATGTTTTCATATTCCCATCCGAGAAGATCATTGGAAATATCTTCATTTTTATATAATGGGATAACATTATTAATTCAGGGCACTCCCTTTTGGACTGGCAGTGGCTCAAAAAACATTCATTAAAAGTAGTAGTAGCATTTTTAAGAAAAGAAGGGATTGTAGTTCATCCATATTTGGACAATTGGTTAATCAAGGTAAAATATCAAGAAAGTGTCATAGGATCCATCAGAGTGGTACAGCTTTTACAAAGTTTAGGGTGGGATAATCAATTATGCAAAAAGCAATCTTACCCAAACCAGTCTCTGGAGGTATCTGGGTGCCCAGTTCAATACCAAGGAAGGTTGCATATTACTGACTTCAAAGAGGGGTGACCAAGATAATCGAACAAGTAAACAAATTCTTGAAGCAAGGAACCTCAAGAGCATGGAACTACCTTCAACTGCTAGGGATAATGGCAGTATTTCCAGACCTAGAGCCATGGGCCAGATCTCACATGTGACCTCTATAGAATTCTCTTCTTTCCCTTTAGTCTCTTTAAACTCAAGACACAAGCATCATCTTCTCCTTCCTGTTCAAGTAAGAGAGTGTCTGTTTTGATGTTCAGAGATGCGCAGTCTGTTAAAACAGTGAACCTAAAAGCACCATTGTGGATTTCAGTCACCACAGATGTGAATAAAAGTAGAGGAGCACATTGCCAACATTAAGTTGTTCAGGGTCAAAGGAGAAGGAAAGAAGCCTCTTGGTCAATCAACAGATTAGAATCCAGACTGAGCAATGAGATTAGCACTCTTATTTTCAACACAATGTTCGCAGACCATTTGAAGATTGGAATAACCATGGATTACTTCTCTCTCAAAAATTTATATTCCACCCAGAACACTATGTTCTTTTCAAGTAAGGCTTTGAAGGCTGCACACATATCTGAAACTAGAGATTGAGCTTTCTCAGCATTGGGAGTCATTTTATGGAGTTCTGAGGAATGCTCCATGCTTAAAAAGCTTTAAGAAATTACTAAAAACACATCTTTGCCGGTTGGCATTCGACATTGAGAATTAATCCTATTCTTAGTCGCTCAGGCCACTCTGGAATATTACATTTGCCAGACCTAATATGTTTTTGAAGAATATTTGTTTTAATGTCCTTATGACCTTTGTTTTTTATTTGTTTTTATTATGTATTTTACTGTAAACCACCTTGAATCTCTAACTAGGCAATATAAAAATTCTTTTAAATAAATATTGTGAAGGGGAAAGAGTGAGAATACTAAGCGACAATGCAACTTCAGTAGCATCTGTGATCGAACAAGATAGAACTTGAAGTCTATCAGAGGAAATAAATATCTTATTCAACTGGGTGGAAATACATTTTCTTTTTTACAGATTTTGGCACATTTATAAATCAAGTAAATATACAAGCTGATTTTCTAAGCAGAAATCTTCTGGATCCGGATGAGTGGAAACTCAGTCAAGAGTGATTGAAAGGGGTTCACCTCAAATGTAGCTTATGGTAATTCAGAATTACATTAAAAAAGGCTACTCTTCCTCCTTGACTTCTATTTAGTTAAAAGCAAGAAAGAATTTGAGATCACTGGCATATGTACTTGTGTGACATTTATTTGAGGAACTTTGCAAATTGTGAGCAGATATACCAAATATTTTATCTTTCTTCCATTAAATTCTTTAAAGGTTCAGGTAGCAGCAGTGCCGCGTTAGAGGTAGAATTAAAGGAAATTATGTTGGCTCTCATCCGGATGTCATTCATTTCCTGTGTGGGGTCAAAATCTTGCATCCCCCATTTTGAGCAATTGTGCTACAGTGGAATCTAAATTTGGTATGAAAACTTTTCGAACCATTGAAGCATGGCAGAATGAAGTTGTAAAATTAAAGACAGTCATTCTGCATGCAGTAACCTCGCCAAGACACATTGCAGAGATTCAGGGATCCCCTTTAGGAATCCATTTTTAAATTTAACTCAAAATTTAGTAATAATTCATCCAGTTCCTTCATTTTCACCAAAAGTGATTTCATTTAAATCCGACTATATCACTGCTGACATTTTCAGTGGAGGAATGTGAAAGAAAAAATAAGTGTTGAGGTCATCTGGCTGTACGATGTATCCTTATTAAGTACTTGCAAATTAATTTTGTACATTAGATGAATTGTTCATTTTATTTGGAGGACCACATAAAGGTTAATCAGCATCAATAGCAACCTTAGCAAGGTGGATTAACCCCTTTCAGGACGAATATATTCGGGGTGGACCGGAAAGGGGTTAAGGAAAGAATATATTCAGCTCCATAAATTATCAGATCCCTTTCCACAGGAGCTCAGAAGCAGTGGCTGTACAAATTTGTAAAGCTGCGATGTGCTCTTTTGTAGCAAGCGTTCTCAGAGCAGGTTTTAACATCATCCCACCCAGAATAATTGGGCTTTGAGACTTCCCAATCATTCTGGACCGGTATAGCAGGATGGGAAAGGAAGGAAAAATGTATACTTGCCTGTAATTTCCTTTCCTTCGGTCCTGCTATACCAGTCTAGAAACCCACCCAGGAAGCTAAACATTGTATTGGTTACAGACAATTTGTTAGTTAGCAAGCATCTCAACTTAAAAAATACATATTTGGCATTACAAAAATGTATTTCAGAAACAGAGCTTCCTCTTCTAAACCTTTATAGTTGCCTTAGAAAAAAAATCTTTCATTACAAATTGTAATTATTTTAAGGTTTCATAGACTGCTTTGTCAGGGGAATACTGACTTGAACTGCCCTGCACCACATGTAAATCGAGATGTTGCAGAAAAAAGTCATGTGATCTGCCTCACTCTCCTGGGAGGGGGAGAGAAACCCAATTGTGTAGTAGGACTAAAGGAAAGTAAATTATCAGGTCAGTATACATTTCTCCCCACTCACCCTGTGTCACTTCAGCTAGTGCAGTACATTTCTAGTTTTTCTTTTTTTTTTTTACCATTCTACGTATCCAAAGTTACTGAAATTAATGTTTTGGGGACATTTGCCCACTTAAAAAAAATTGTTTATTAATCTGATAAAACTACAAATATAAAAATGAAGCGTTAATGAAAGCCGTTGAGATGCTGCTTTGTGCTGCTGAGTCTCCTGCCTGCGGCGCAGGCACTGCTGCTGATGTTTTAGGAAGACACAGAGGATGCAGTTCCGTGTTTGCTGTGTTTCCCCCTGCAGGAGCAGCAGGAGGAGGTGCGGAAGCGCTGTGAGAACACCGAACCTCGCCATGGTGAGCTCTGGTGCCAGGTCTCCAAGGATATCCAGAACTGGCAGCATAAGATTGGTGAAATTCTGCTGCTTGTGGCTGCCAAGATTAAAAATACCTTCTAACCCCCTCCCCCTGGCCTGCTCTGGATTCCGCCTCTCTTTCTATTAAAGGCGTGTGTGCTGTATGTGTGCCGTGAGCTGCTCAGTAACTCACATTCCCATAAGGGGAGAGGGCACCTGTCTGAGGAAGGAATGGGGAGGGGGGTACCTTAATAAGGAAGGGAGAGAGGGCTTAGGAGCAGATGCCCCTCCTCTACCAGACCTTTGGCACCTCCCTCCCGATCCTGACCTCCATTAAATTCATGGACTTTATGAAAGGAAGAGGACAAAAAAACAAGTGTAAATAATTTGAGGTGGAAGTGTGGTGTTAATCCTGATGGGGAGAAAGGGATGAAGAATGGTGCTGGGTCCAGTGCCTAACGGCAGGGACAGTGGGGAAACTCCTGCTGCACACAGCACCGACACTGAACGAGACCCATCTGGACCTCATTAGTCAGACCCAGATGTGAGTGCCTGTGGCCAGCGTGTGTGTGTTATCAGTGAGAAATGATTGTGTAGACGTTTTATGTACTGTCTGCGCTGCTCTGATCCCCTCGCAGAGCTGTTCCAGCTGGAAGGAGCTGGCATTCTGCTGCTGAGGAGCAGGACCTTGCCTTCACTCTGTGCAACATTTTATTCTCTATTGTAGGATAGGATTTTATCTTTTTGCACTTCTGTACTGCTACCATCAAACCCTGGGTTGGACTTTGGCTTGTTTCAAATGTACAGTTGTAATGTGACTCTGTAGAATATAAAGTGCTTTTGGACAAACCCTTGGGCCTGCATTTTTCACGTGGTTTCCTGACTCTGTTCACTAGCCTTGTGGCTGTTTCTGGTGAGATCCAAGCTGGGTCTCCTGGTGATGACATTAATGATACCATGGCCCTGTGTAACTGCAGCGGTAAAGCTCTTCGCAACATGACTGTTCCCAGGAGTGCAGCAGAGCTTCAAAGATTAGCAGCTAGGCCTGGCCTACTCGTCTGCACCCCAGTGCTTTAATAGAAGGAGCAGAGGCCTCCCTCACAGCACTGAGTACTCTGTGTCTGGGCTTTGGAGGGACAGTGACCCAGCATATGGTGGTTTGATGAATCATTGCCATTACTGGTGCTAATGAAACACAACCAGTTTGTCTCGTACCATCTCCTACACATTTCCTTCTAACCTGCTTGCTTTGGTATTTCCATTGCTCAGGTTCATCTGTCTTTCGTGACATTTGTGATGCTCGGTCAGGACCTCTCAAACGTGACCTGTGATCTAGTGTCAGTTCTCTGGCAGGGGGAGAAGGATGCACAGTGGGCTTTCTGCTGCGACACTAGTGTTACAGGTGGATGATAGCATCATTAATATGATATATTTTTTTAAACGGACGTTTAATCTTCCTGCTTTGGCAGTGGTAGGTTCTCAATCTCAGCCATCCTCGGCTCATGCCTTAGCCTAAACCTCGGAGTAGGTTGTTATGGGACTGATGGATCTCTTGGGGACTCGGCCCTCTTTCTCCACATCCTCAGAAGAACGTAAGAAATTGCCGTGCTGGGTCAGACCAAGGGTCCATCAAGCCCAGCATCCTGTTTCCAACAGAGGCCAATCCAGGCCATAAGAACCTGGCAAGTACCCAAACATTAGCTAGATCTCAAGCTACTATTGCTTATTAATTACCTTCATAGCAGTTTATGGATTTATCCTCTAGAAACTTATCCAAACCTTTTTTATTTTTTTTTATTCTTTATTTATAAATTTTCCAATAAATTCCAAGAATTACACTCTTGAGAAAGAAAAGGAGAGAAGTAAGGAAATGTTATAACGATACAAAAAAAAAAAGGAAGTAAATTATATTATCATTCTCTCCATAAAGTCCACAATATGGGATCCAGTATACAAAAACAATTATCATTAGAAGAATTTACAAAGGAAAAATAGAGCCAGTGTTATTACTGCAGGTTACATTATACATAACACAGGGTACTCGACCTGCTAAGGGGAAAATAGGAGGCGCAGACTCAATACCTGCAGGCTGGAGCGGTAATTTATCACATAAAAAGGTAGAAAGCTGAGAGGGAACAGAAATCCATAAGCAGATCCTTTATAATGAACTAAACATTTACAAGGAAATCTCAACGTAAACGTTGCTCCAATCTGCAATGGCCTTGGTCGCGTTAAAAGAAACAGACGACAATTCTTTTGTGTCTTCCGAGCAACATCTGGGTATGCTGTGACCTTCAAATGCAAAACAGGCTCGAGGCGATGTTTGAGAAAGAGACACAAACCCCGGTCTCAGTCAAACTCCAAAGCAAAAGTGGCCACCATAGTCGCCGGCTGAGCTAAGGCAGTGTCCAGCAGTGCTGAAATATCCAAATTAGGGGACAAAATGTCCAGTCCTTCATCCTCGTCCTGTTCCTTCTTTTAGAGCAGTGGCCTAAGCCCCAGAGAAACCAGGGTTCAAATCCTTGTCCCCTTGGGAAGGTCACTTTACCCTCCATTGCCTCAGGTACAGACTTACGGGCCGATACAGTAAAAGTTGCGGGCCCCTCTCCTGTGCGCGCGATTTAGTATCGGCCCACATGCAAATGAGGGCCCGCGGTAAAAAGAGGCGCTAGGGACTCTAGCGCGTCCCTAGCGCCTCTTTTTGGACCGGAGAGGTGGCTGTCAGCGGGTTTGACAGCCGACGCTCAATTTTGCCGGCGTCGGTTCTCAAACCCGCTGACAGCCACGGGCTCGGAAACCGGACGCCGGCAAAATTGAGCGTCCGGTTTTCAAGCCGTGAGCCGATTTTAACTTTTTTTTTTTATTTATTTTTAATTATTTTTAACTTTTGGGACCTCCGACTTAATATCGCCATGATATTAAGTCGGAGGGTGCACAGAAAACATTTTACTGCTTTTCTGTGCACTTCCCCGGCGCCTTTGGGCAGGCGTTAATTTCTGAAAGTAAAATGTGTGGCTTGGCTGCACATTTTACTTACTGAATCGTGTGGGAATAACTAATAGTGCCCGCAACATGCATTTGCATGTTGCGGGCACTATTAGTTTCGGGGGGGTTGGACGCGCGTTTTCGACACGCTATTACCCCTTACTGAATAAGGGGTAAAGCTAGCGCGTCCAAACGCGGGTTATAACAGTGCGCTCCGCCGGAGCACACTGTACTGTATTGGCCTGTTAGATTGTAAGCCCTGTGGGGATAGGGAAATACCTGCAGTACCTGAATGTACACTGTGAAGTGCTGAAAAGTGGAATATATAAAATAAAAGGAACCGCAGACTCAGGTAACTTGAAGAAGAACAACTACATATTTTTTAAACATATCTTTACCTGTCATATGGAAAAGTTCAGGAAAATGAATAAAGCGAATTTTCCTACTACGAATCACATTCTCAAGATTTTCAATTTTAAATTGCAACAATAAATTTTCCTTGATCAAATGATCTTGGAAGACTGCAACCTTTCAAAACACTGTTTTATATCAGCAATCTCTTCCTGAGTAGCGATTTTAAATGGTTCCAACATAGAAATGTTATTTTCCTTAGAATGAATCCTATCAATGACAGGATTACACTGCAAGGAAATAGAAGTTCCCAGATTAGTAACGGCATCCCAAATAGTGTCCAAAGTCATGTGTCTTAGCAAAGTCAGCACAGAAATCTCCTTGAGAGGAGTAAGGGTACGGGCACGAGGTTTACCAGGGGATAAGGATGTTAAAGGGTCCGGAGATGGGGGCAGGAAACTCAACTTCTGCCTCCGTGTCTGAGGACAAAGCCTCTGACCTGGTTACCCACAGAACGTGAGTGTCCATTGGACCCGGGGGGGGGGGGGGGGGGGGGGGGGGATCCAGAGGAACTGTGGGGTTGGATCATTCTTTCGCCCGCCATTTTCGGGCAGAGTGCAGCATTTCAGGAAGTAAAACCTTTGAAACAAGAAATAAGGTAAAGCTGTGCTCACGCAACAGACTCTACGGCAGCCATTTTGGATCCATCCAAACCTTTTTTTAACCCAGTTACACTAACTGTAACCACATCCTCTGGCAATGAATTCCAGAAATTAACTATGCACTGAGTGAAAAAGAATTTTCTTCGATTTGTTTTAAATGAGCTACTTTCTAACTTAATGGAGTGCCCCCTGGTCCTTCTACTATATGAGAGAGTAAATAACAGATTTACATTAACTTGTTCAAGTCCTTTCATGATTTTGTAGACTTCTATCATATCCCCCCTCAGTCGTCTCTTCTCCAAACTGAACAGCCCTAACTTCTTTAGGCTTTCCTCACAGGGCAGCCGTTACATGCCCCTTATTTAGGTAGCCGTTCTCTGCACTTTCTCCCGTGCAGCTATATCTTTTTTTGAGATGCGGCGACCAGAATTGTACACAGTATTCAAGGAGCGGTCTCACCATGGAGCGATACAGAGGCATTATGATATTTTCCATTTTATTTTCCATTCCCTTCCTAATAATTCCTAACATTCTGTTTGCTTTTTTGACTGCTGCAGCACACTGAGCCGACTATTTCAATGTGTTATCCACTATGATGCCTCGATCTTTTTCCTGGGTGGTAGCTCCTAATATGGAACCTAACATCGTGTAACTATAGCATGGGTTATTTTTCCCTATATGCATCATCTTGCACTTATCCACTTTAAATTTCATCTGCCATTTGGATGCCCAATCTTCCAGTCTCGCAAGGACCTTCTGCAATTCATCACAGTCCACTTGAGATTTAACGACTCTGCATAATTTTGTCTCATCCACAAATTTGATCCCCTCACTCATACTCCTTTCCAGATCATTTATAAATATATTTTTTTAATCACTCCTCCCCCCCCCCCCCTAATTTTCCTTTTCCCTCTTCCCTTCCTGCCACTACTTATAGACATATAGACTCCCATTTATCTCCGCCTTGTCCTTTTTACACTCCTAAATACTTGGCGGAACTGATGGCACTGGATTTTGATTTAATTATATTTTTAAATTAGTCGTAGATATTCTTTATTTTTATTATTTTTTAGATATACAGTTTTTTGTAAATTTTATATCTTTATTTTATGTTTATCTTTTTATTTTTAATATCTTTGTAAACCGTTTTGATCAAATCTCTTTTGTAAAAGTATATAAATACTTTAAATAAATATTAAAAAGCACTGGGCCAAGTACAGATCCCTGAGGGGACCCCACTGTTTTCCTTTTTCCGCTGAGAAAATTGACCATTTAATCCTACTCACTGTTTCTTGTCTTTTAACCAGTTTGTAATCCACGAAAGGACATCGCCTCCTGTCCCAATACTTTTTAGTTTTCTTAGAAGCCTCTCATGCGGGACTTTGTCGAATGCCTTCTGAAAATCCAAATACACCACATCTGCCGGTTCACCTTTCTCCACATGTTTATTCACCCCTTCAAAAAAATGTAGCAGATTTGTGAGACAAGACTTCCCTTGGGTAAATCCATGTTAGCTGTGTCCCATCAAACCATCAGCTCGATACAGTAAAGTGGGGCCGCGGTTACCCTGCTCCTAACCTGCTTTCTACTCACTTTTCGGCCGCGTTAGTCCAACCCGCGATACACTATCCCCTTTAACCCATTCTTACCGCCTCTTTAAATCCCCGAGTAACCCCTTCCGCACGCGGCATGTATATCAGATGTAAACGATCAAATTAGCTATTCCCTCCCATACAGTAACGCGCGCCCCGACTATCGCTATTTTACCCTGCCGTTTTGCCGCGCATTTAACCTGCTAACTTACCGCCTACCCTTACCCCTGCGTTAGAGGCAGGGGTAATGGTAGACGGCAAACTTTCCCCCAAAAGAAACTGAAAATCCCCTCCTCCCGAAGCGGCTTGACATGTGGCAACTTACCTTTTGTTGCTTTTCAGCCCCTTCCCTTCTCTGCCGCCCTCCGGAGGGGGCAGCCGGCGGCGAAAGCGGCTCGCAGCGGTCCCCCCCGCGCAGGTCCCTGTTCTCCTGGCTCGGCAACAGCTAGGGCTCCATCGGCCCGTCGATTTGGGCGCTCCAGCCTAACCTCTGCACAGCTCCCAGACTTTGCCAAAAGATGGCACCCAACTTGCCTCCCCTCCCCTTACAGCGTCCATAAAATTTATCTAGCATGAGTCTGGAAACCCACCTTACTAGCCCTCCCCCCCTACACAGCACCTAGAAATCTGCCCAGTGTACCCCAATCTAACAATTCTCACTGTCCCCATTATCCAAAGTACACCGAACACTACAATCACCTGCGATTCAACCTCCATCATCCAAACGTATTTCAGACCCGCAGTTCATTTCCTCCCCTGCACATACCCTCCAAACGCACATAGACGGGCATGCTTTCATTGGCCGGAGCGCCCGTCAATTTGGGCACACCAGCCAATGAAAGCACATAGACGGGCGTGCGTGACGTCACGGCGTGAGATCTGTTGATCTCACGCGGGAGCGGTAAAAGTCCTTCTTCTCACATCTCTCTCTGCTGTGCAAGCAAATGTAGAGAGCTGTCGCCAGGTTTCGAGGTGGCTTGCAATTGAGGCACTGTCTGCTGGACCTTGTGCATGGCAGATCAGCTAGTGTATCTGGGACTTCAAGCCATAATCAGGGTCCAGAAGCCAGATTATTATTGAGTACGGAGTCCTGTTGTTGGCA
Organism: Rhinatrema bivittatum; assembly: GCF_901001135.1. Lineage (NCBI taxonomy): Eukaryota > Metazoa > Chordata > Amphibia > Gymnophiona > Rhinatrematidae > Rhinatrema > Rhinatrema bivittatum. The sequence goes on from NC_042622.1 coordinate 8,007,503, forward strand.
ACGGGAGGACATCTCGAAGCAATCCCAAGTTGCTGGCAGAGAGGTCCTTTGGTGTTGTCAGACATAGCTGATAAGAGCAATATGTAACACCAGTATGGTTCTTGGAAGATGACACGACCTAGAACCTTCCGAAAGCATCTGGTCCATTTTAGTGACCAGGTCTTGATGGGATCGGTGCTGAAGTGGGATTAGAGTGCCCATCGCCCTTCGTGGTGGAGGCTCAGAAGGACGAGTCGGCGGCGATGACTTAGCCTGTCGTTGGTAGGTATCACAACGAGGCGGTGCGAATATTGATGGCTCCAGTGTTAGTAGATTTCAGGAGGCATCGAGGACAGCCTGAGGGATGTAAGTGTCCAGCTCCACCCTGTAAGCTGGTATGGTAGCGTAGCTACAGAGGAGACAGGCTAGGCATTACTGGCACTTCCACATTATTTTGTGGTGGCTTAGTACCTGGCACCGGTGTTGGTGGGGAACGCCTCAGTTGCAGAGGAGCACAGGACTCGTGTACCCGGGCCCGCTTCACAACTGGCTCAATGGACATTGATGCCGGTGCGGTATAAGTGCTGGCACCAAACGTGGAACCACGTCGGTGCTGGCTGTTTCCCTCGGAGCTCGGCCCGGTCATTCTCCAGCACCGAGGAACTGCAACAGATGTCCAGAACGGCGTCGGCGACAGTTGTTTACTGTGGCAGTAGCGATGTTTCCCTCTGTACTCGGCCTGGTCATTCTCCAGCACCTAGAAAGATGTCACCGATGTCCTGGATGGCGTCGGTGGTGGACGATCACCGTGCCAGTGACGATTCCCACGGTACTCGGCCCGGTCATTCTCCAGCACTGAGGAAGATGCCCTCACTGTCTCGGATGGCAATTGGTGATGGACTGTCACCGTGCCGTCACTGCTCCTGGCACAGTTTATCACCCAAGGGTTACATGGGGCTCTGGTTTAGAACCAGAAGTATGGAGTGTTTTGTTTAGTCGAAGGCATTGATTGAGGTTCTTCGGTAGTATCGACGGTATCGATGGCGGCATTGAAGGCAGCATTGATGGCATGGGCAGTGCACTGATGGCATTGACGGAAGGATCGATGGAATCGATGTGGCATCGATGGAATCTATGGGCCAACGGCGGCATCGAGGTCATCGACAAGGGCATCGACGGCAGCGATTGAATTGATGGAAACATCAATGGAATTGACGACGGCATCAATGGAACCGAAGTGGGCATCGATGGCGGCCCTGGCGGCAACGGTACCCGTGGACGTCCCTATCCCTTTAGCCCTGATTAAACTGGTGGAGGATCGCAGGGAGGACACTTGCAGGCATCGTGGGGCTGACCAAGGGTGTTAGACATAGGGAGAAAGAAGGCCGCAATTCGATTGGTAACCTGGGGAACCGTTAGTGAGGTGACAGGAACCGACCAAAAAATAGGGCATAGTACTCATCGAGCGTCGATGAAATGTATGCGAAGGGAGACCCGTGTAGGAAAAAATTATTTGTGAAGTAAAACTTCAAGTGTTTCCGTGAGGAAAGGTTGTGAGAAAAATCTCACAGAGCTCCTAAACGCGAGACAAACTGCATCAGGGAAAAAAAGAGACTGAAGGGAGACCCCTGTGGACACAGGGATCATGGCATGCTGGGCATGTTCAGTGCACTCAGTGTGCTAGTCAAAGCTGTCTAGAAACTTTGACAGAAAAGTGTTCCATGATTGGGCTCCGTCCAGTGACGTCACCCGTATGTGAGGACTACCATCCTGCTTGTCCTGGGAGAACATAAACTCTCTCCTCTACCAGGAATATTGTATAATAATACATAAACTGTAAAAAAAAAAAAAATAAATAAAAAAAAATTACTCTGAGCCTGTCAGAAGCCTCTTATACCATAACCCCCTAACTGCCACATTCCAACAATAACAACCCTACCTATGAAAGGCAACACTGCAAATATTACACCAGGCCCTAAACACCAATACACCTCCTATTAGGCAAGCAGAACAATTCAGGCTGCTATAGATCCACTACTCAACATTTCTATCGTGCTATTTGACGTATGCAGCACTGCACAAACAACACACAAACATTCCCTGCTCAATAGAGCTTACAGTCTAATCAAGATAAATATACAGGTCAACAGACAATTGTTAAAATTAATTAATGATGCTGAAGTTGAACCAATAGGCTTAAGATTTAAAAGCAGCCTCAAAAAGATGAATCTTTAGATGGGATTTAAACATGGCAAGAGAGGGAGCCTGGCGCAGCAGCTCAGGAAGACTATTCCAAGCACACAGCGCAGGCTGGTGAAAAGCACGGAGTCTGGAATTGGCAGTAGAGGAGAAGGGCACGGATATGAGTGACTTATCCAATGAGCAGAGTGCACGAGGACGGGGTGTAGAGAGAGGTGGTGAGGCGCTGCAGAGTGAAGGCATTTGTAGGTGAGTAAGAGGAGCTAGAACTGTATGCAGGAGTGGATAGGGAGCCAATACAATGACTTCAGAAGAGGGGTTATGTGAGCATAGCGACTCTGGGGAAAGATAAGTTGCACAGCTGAATGTAGGACAGATTGCAGGGAGAGAGATGGATCACTAGGAGACCTGTGAGGAGCAGGATGCAATAGTGTAAGCAGGAGGAGATGAGAGAGTGGAAAGGGTTCTGGTATGGGTGTAGTGACTTTGGTGAAAGATAAGTCACACAGCTGAATTTAGGACAGATTGCAGGGAGAGTGATGGATTACTGGGAGACCTGTAAGGAGCAGGATGCAATAGTCTAAGCGGAATGTGATGAGAGAGTGGATAATGGTTCAGAAAGAAAGGAACATATTTTGGCAATGTTATAGGGAAAGAAATGGCACGTTTTAGCAGAATTTTGGATATGTGTAGAGGAGAGAGAGAGGAGTCAGAGATGATTCATTCCTATGTTATGGGCTGAGAGAACTAGGAGGATGACCATGTTATTCCCAGAAATAGAGAAAGGAAGAAGTGGGAGAACAGGAACTCAGTCTTAGCCATGTTGAGTTTAAGGTGGCAGTGGGACATCCAGGCAACAATGTCAGACAAGCATGCTGAAATCTGGGACTAGATTTCTGATTAAATTTCTGCTGTAGATTGGTAGATGTGAGAGTCAATGGCATGAAAGGAAATTAGAGCACCAAGATAATTAGTATATAGGGAGAAGAGAAGAGAGCCCAGGACAGAACTCCGAGTCACTCCAGTTGACTCCAGTTGACCTTATTCCCACCAGTTCCTCAATCTTATTCCCACTTAGAGGAGGAATAGATAGAGGAGGCAATAGAGGAGGAACCACCAGAGAAAATACTAAAAGTGTGATGCGAGATTTAAGAAGAGAACCAAGACAGGATAGAGTCCCGAAATCCAAGTGAGGGCAGAGCATCAAGGAGTAGGTGGTGATCAACCATGTCAAAAGCCGCAAATAGGTCAAGGAAGATAAGGACTGAGTGTAAAGGCTTTTGGCTTTAGCCATAAACAGGTCTTGTGGGACTTTCACAAGGACTGTTCGTTGAATGTAAAGGGTGAAAACTATACTGGAGTGGATCAAATATGGCTTGAGATGCAGGAAAGTCAAGATAGTGGCAGTGAGCAAGCAGGTTCAAGTAGTTTGGAGACAGAAGGGAGATAGGACAGTAGTTGGCAGGACAGGTAGGATCCAGTGAGGGTTTTTTAAGGAGCCCTTAAGCATGTTTGAATGCAGCAGGGCAGAAGCAGTGGAGAGTGATAGATTGAGGATGTGACAGATGGAAGGGATGACTGCAGTTGAGATAGATTGAGGAACTGGTGGGAATAAGGTCGGAGTAACAAGTAGTGAGTTTGAAGGAAGACATAAGATGGGCAGCTTCCTCCACTGTGACTTTAGGAAAGGAAGAGAGAGTGGTGGAGACCAGGGAAAGGGAGGTAAAGGTGACCGGGTTGAGAACTCAAGGCTAATTTGGTTAATCTTGTCATGGAAGTAATCAGCCATAGTCTGAGCATATTGTGAAGGGGGGGGCAGAACCTCTCACCTTGGTAACTCACAGAACACAGACAGATCCTCACCAAATACAGAATAAAGGACAACAAATTAGAATCAGAAACATGCAAACAAAAACTGAAATGGTAACCCCAAGAATCCAGACTCTGGATACAATGTAACAATGGAAAAACAGAAATTTTATTCCTCATAAAACATCAAGCAATAAAATCAAGAAATATAAAACAATCATAATAGTTATTTATTTATTTAGAATTTTTATATACCGACATTCTTGAAAAAAATATCAAATCATATCGGTTTCCATTGTAACAGAACAATTGCGGCTATGGCGTTACATTGAAACAGGTCGTCAGATAACAAATAACATATAATATTACGTATTATATGTGTAATATGTAAATAACACAATGAGTAAAACAAGTCGTCAAAAACGAATAACAAATATAGATAGAACAGCAAAACAGTGGTAATAGGCGTTACATAAAATAAAGACGTCTAAAGATGGAGGGAAGGAGGAGGAGGAAGAGGGGGGGGATGAGTGGCACTAAATCATGCTAAGGGGACATGCAAAGGTGGTAGGGGACGGTAATGTGTCTCTCTGATGTCCTGTTATGTCTTTTGACCAGTGTCCGAGTGTTCTTGAGACTCCGGGAAGGCTTGTCTGAAGAGCCATGTTTTGAGGTGTTTCTTAAATGTTTGAAGACAGGGTTCTTGGCGAAGCTCCGGAGGTAGTGAGTTCCAAAGGGTAGGCCCAGCTGTAGAAATGGCGTGTTTTCTTAAAGTGGTTTTGACCGGTGGTGCGTATAGAGTTCCTTTATAGGCGTTTCTGATTGGTCTGTCAGATGTGTGTGTGCGGAATTGAGAGCTTAGTTAGAGATGGGTGGTGCCGTGAATGTCCTTGTGAATCATCATCAATATTTTGAAGGAGATTCTGGATTTTATGGGAAGCCAGTGAAGGCCATGTAGTATGGGTGTGATGTGAGCTCTTTTGTTTGAGTTAGTGAGTAACCTAGCCGCAGCATTCTGGACCATCTGTAAGGGTTTAGTAGTTATCGCAGGGAGGCCTAGGAGGAGAGAATTGCAGTAGTCTAACTTTGTGAGGATGATAGATTGAACTACTAGCCGGAAGTCGCTGAAATGTAGGAGAGGTTTCAGATTTTTGAGAACTTGAAGTTTAAAGAAACATTCTTTAGTAGTGTTGAGGACGAATGATTTTAAGTTGAAAAGGTTATCGAGCCGAACCCCTAGGTCTCTGACAGAGGAGGAGTGGTTGATGAAAGTTTTAGCGAATTGGGATGCGCTTTGTGAGTTGAGATTGTGGTTATCATCTGGAGAGATAAGGATTTCGGTCTTATCATTGCCTTATTATCTTATTATCATTGCCTTATTATCTTATTATCATTGCCTTATTATCTTAATAGTAAAACCATACTCATAAAATAACTCTTTCAAAACAGATGACAAATAGAATAACATGTAATAATTAAAAATCATAAAAATGTTTAAAAATTTACCAAACAAAATATTTTCAAATAATTAAAATTAATAGGCATAAAAAATCATCTTGTGTCCATACCTGGGAACTTATGATTTCCAATTACCCTGAGATGTCTCAGATTAGTGGGGTGGGTAGGGGGTGCAACAACTTTCTCCACTCTATCATATATACACATTCTTTAACACACATGTTCATTTTCTCTGAAACATACACACACTTCCTGTCTCACACATATGCTCTCATATACACACTCCCTCTCTCCCTCATACACAAACACACTCTCCATAGACCGTTTTATATACACACACATGTGCTCAACCCCAGTAGCTAAACTTTCAAAAGGGAAACTTTGATAAAATGAGAAAAATTGTTAGAAAAATCTGAAAGGAGCAGCTACAAAAGTAAAATAATGTGCAAGAGGCATGGTCATTGTTAAAAAATACCATTCTAGAAGCACAGTCCAGATGTATTCCACACATTAAGAAAGATGGAAAGAAGGCAAAATGATTACCAGCATGGTTAAAAGAGGAGGTGAAAGAAGCTATTTTAGCCAAAAGATCTTCATTCAAAAATTGGAAGAAGAATCCAACAGAAGGAAAACAGGATAATACATAAACATTGGCAAGTTAAATGTAAGACATTGATAAGACAGGCTAAGAGAGAATTTGAAAAGAAGTTGGCCATAGAGGCAAAAACTCACAGTAAAAACTTTAAAAAATATATCCGAAGCAGAAAGCCTGCGAAGGAGTCAGTTGGACCATTAGATGATCAAGGAGTTAAAGGGGCACTTAGAGAAGATAAGGCCATCGCGGAAAGATTAAATGATTTCTTTGCTTCGGTGTTTACTGAAGAGGATGTTGGGGAGGTACCCGTACTGGAGAAGGTTTTCATGGGCAATGATTCAGATGGACTGAATCAAATCACGGTGAACCTAGAAGATGTGGTAGACCTGATTGACAAACTGAAGAGTGGTAAATCACCTGGACCGGATGGTATACACCCCAGAGTTCTGAAAGAACTAAAAAATGAAATTTCAGACCTATTAGTAAAAATTTGTAACCTATCAATAAAATCATCCATTGTACCTGAAGACTGGAGGATAGCTAACATAACCCCAATATTTAAAAAGGGCTCCAGGGGCGATCCGGGAAACTATAGACCGGTTAGCCTGACTTCAGTGCCAGGAAAAATAGTGGAAAGTGTTCTAAACATCAAAATCACAGAACATATAGAAAGACATGGTTTAATGGAACAAAGTCAGCATGGCTTTACCCAGGGCAAGTCTTGCCTCACAAATCTGCTTCACTTTTTTGAAGGAGTTAATAAACATGTGGATAAAGGTGAACCGGTAGATATAGTATACTTGGATTTTCAGAAGGCGTTTGACAAAGTTCCTCATGAGAGGCTTCTAGGAAAAGTAAAAAGTCATGGGATAGGTGGCGATGTCCTTTTGTGGATTGCAAACTGGCTAAAAGACAGGAAACAGAGAGTAGGATTAAATGGACAATTTTCTCAGTGGAAGGGAGTGGACAGTGGAGTGCCTCAGGGATCTGTATTGGGACCCTTACTTTTCAATATATTTATAAATGATCTGGAAAGAAATACGACGAGTGAGAATCAAATTTGCAGATGACACAAAATTGTTCAGAGTAGTTAAATCACAAGCAGATTGTGATAAATTGCAGGAAGACCTTGTGAGGCTGGAAAATTGGGCATCCAGATGGCAGATGAAATTTAATGTGGATTAGTGCAAGGTGATGCATATAGGGAAAAATAACCCATGCTATAATTGTTGCGGCCCCGGTCGCAAGACTTGCGACCGAGCCCTTACCTCTCATCCTCCGGCAACTGCAGCGGGCAGTTTGGGATGGCTCGGGGTCTCCTGGGGCTCCACAGCGTGAGCCGCGTCTTGCCGGCCTGGTTCGAGCCTTCTCGCGGCGGCGTCTCCACGAGGGAGATGCCACCGAAGCTCGGAAGCTAGCCCCTTCTCCTCTAGGCGTGCATGTGGAATCCCAATTTAAAGGGCTTTTCCCGCCAGACCGCGGCCCGCCCACTTTAGTGACGTCAGACGCTGGCTAGTATTTAAGCCGGCGTCTGCTTCCTTTCCCTGCCTTGCAACAAGGTTCCTCTTCTGAGTGCTAGTTGCTTGGTGTCCCTGCTTCTGATCCTGATCCTGCTCCAGCTCCTGACATTCCACTCCAGCTCCTGCTTCTGATCCTGATCCTTGGTTCCGGCTCCGGCTCCAGACTTCCCAGTCCTGATCCAGCTCCCGGTACTCCAGCTCCTGCCTTCCGTGCGTTCTTCCTCCTGTTTGATTCTTCTGGCTTGACTCCGGCTTGCTCCTGACTCCACTTCTGCCGCCTGCCTCGACTTCGGACTGTATCTTCTTCCTCCGTGTTCTGGTTCTCCTAAGTCCCAGCGGTCTGGGACCTCACAAGCTCCTCTCGGGGGGTCCACGGGCTTCCAGGGTGAAGACTTTGGATCTTTGTGTGACCTGACACCGCCCATCGGTCTTCTCTATCTCCACAGAGTGCTGTTCTCCTCTTCCATTCCACTCTGCCAGGCCGGCCCAAGGGTCCACTGCTCTGCTGTCAACAATAGTTACACGATGTTAGGTTCCATATTAGGTGCTACCACCCAAGAAAGAGATCTAGGCGTCATGGTGGATAACACATTGAAATCGTCGGCTCTGTGCTGCGGCAGTCAAAAAAGCAAACAGAATGTTAGAAATTATTAGAAAGGGAATGGTGAATAAAATGGAAAATGTCATAATGCCTCTGTATCGCTCCGTGGTGAGACCGCACCTTGAATACTGTGTACAATTCTGGTCGCCGCATCTCAAAAAAGATATAGTTGCGATGGAGAAGGGCGACCAAAATGGTAAAGGGAATGGAACAGCTCCCCTATGAGGAAAGACTAAAGAGGTTAGGACTTTTCAGCTTGGAGAAGAGACGACTGAGGGGGGATATGATAGAGGTGTTTAAAATCATGAGAGGTCTAGAACGGGTAGATGTGAATCAGTTATTTACTCTTTCGGATAATAGAAAGACTAGGGGGCACTCCATGAAGTTAGCATGGGGCACATTTAAAACTAATCGGAGAAAGTTCTTTTTTACTCAACACACAATTAAACTCTGGAATTTGTTGCCAGAGGATGTGGTTAGTGCAGTTAGTTTAGCTGGGTTTAAAAAAGGTTTGGATAAGTTTTTGGAGGAGAAGTCCATTACCTGCTATTAATTAAGTTGACTTAGAGAATAGCCACTGCTATTACTAGCAATGGTAACATGGAATAGAGTTAGTTTTTGGGTACTTGCCAGGTTCTTGTGTTATTAATCAAGTTTACTTAGGGAATAGCCACTGCTATTAATTGCATCAGTAGTGTGGGATCTTCTTAGTGTTTGGGTAATTATCAGGTTCTTGTGCCCTGGTTTGGCCTCTGTTGGAAACAGGATGCTGGGCTTGATGGACCCTTGGTCTGACCCAGTATGGCATGTTCTTATGTTCTCGCACACACACACACACACACACACGCTTTCTCCCAGAGGCTCCCTCACACACACAGGCTCTCTCTGCCGCAGGCTCCCCCTCTCCCACACAGTCTGTCTCACCATGCACACATACAGAGTCTCACTCCCACAGGGTATCTTACACAGAAACATTCTCACATACACACTCATACTCTCGCGCACACAAACACAGGCTTTCTCGCACAGGCTCCCTCACACACACATGCTTTCAACACCAGAGGCACGCTCTCTCTCTCTCTCTCACACACACACAGGCTCTCTCTCCCACACACACAGGCTCTCTCTCCCACACAGTCTGTCTCACTATGCACACGTACAGGGTCTCTCTCCCACAGGGTATCTTACACAGAAACATTCTCACATACACACTCATACTCTCGCGCACACAAACACAGGCTTTCTCGCACAGGCTCCCTCACACACACATGCTTTCAACACCAGAGGCACGCTCTCTCTCTCTCTCACACACACACAGGCTCTCTCTCCCACACAGTCAGTCTCACCATGCACACGTACAGAGTCTCTCTCCCACAGGGATTCTTACACAGAAACATTCTCACATACAAACCCTAGGCTCCCACTCTCTCTCACACACACACAGGCTCTCTCTCCCACACACACAGGCTCTCTCTCCCACACAGTCAGTCTCACCATGCACACGTACAGAGTCTCTCTCCCACAGGGAGTCTTACACAGAAACATTCTCACATACAAACCCTAGGCTCCCACTCTCTCTCACACACACACAGGCTCTCTCTCACACACACACAGGCTCTCTCTCACACACAGTCAGTCTCACCATGCACACGTACAGGGTCTCTCTCCCACAGGGATTCTTACACAGAAACATTCTCACATACAAACCCTAGGCTCCCACTCTCTCTCCCACACACACAGACAGGCTCTCTCTCCCACACAGTCTGTCTCACCATGCACACGTACAGGGTCTCTCTCCCACAGGGATTCTTACACAGAAACATTCTCACATACAAACCCTAGGCTCCCACTTTCTCTCACACACATGCATAGGTTCTCGCTCTGGGTCTCACCCCTGTTCTGGATCTCTGTGGCTGCTGTGGGATGGAGGGGGCACCTGCTGGGCCTCTTTTTTGGCTGCCACATGTGCTCTTCACAAGGCAGTCCTGTTCTGGTCTGGCAGACGGCCTAGGAGTCCATGGGCCACAGGTTGGGGAGCACTGTAATAAAGGGGTTTGGTAAATAGGGGCTTAGGGCTGTTATCTTCTGCCCCCCAGGAAGGCCTCCCCTCAGGCAGCTAAAAGTGTCGGCGCTGTGCAGAAGGTAATTTGTCCTTTGCTAAGGTCTGAATATAGTGGAAGTGAATTTGGGTGTGCAAGCCCTCCAGCAGCCAGAGGGTCCCGTTGGCCTTCCCTAGCCGTTAATCCTTGATAGTTTGAAGTCTCACGTGAGAGGGATACTCGCCAGGCTGGGGCCGGAGCTGCTGCTGCTGCTTGCACTGTCCCCTTCTCCCTAAAATCCAGCTTTTGCTTTTGGGATCTGTGTGCGTGGGAGAAGGGGCCGAGCCGGAGAGACGTCCCCTCCCCCTGAGGGAATCTCCCTGCAGCTGGATATAAGGGAACTGCTGAGAGGCGAGAGCCTGGCACTGGGGCCTCAGCGGAAGAGAGAGGATGAGCCTTGGACAGATAAATGGTAAGTGCAAAGGGGTGGGGGCTGCTCCTCTTCTGTCCAGGATTGGGTAAAGCTGTCCAAGCTGGGAGGGAATAAGATCCTGGGCCGTTCACTCAAAAGAGAGCAGCGCCAATTCATCCACTGGGTGCAGGATGCTGGAGATGAGCTAAGGCAGCTCCCCTCCTCATCCTGCACTGATTTCATGCTCCAAACCTGTCCCAAACGTGTTCCAAGGTCTCACGTCCCTTCTCTTTCTAGCAGCTCCTGCCCCTGGGACATTATCTCTTCACTCTACAATAGGAACATAGCTTGCAATGAATTTCAGGACTGCACAGGGGAATTTGGGCTATCGTGGTGCCACTTTGGATCCTAAGCAGTAAGAGCTGTTTCTTGGGTTATGACCAAGGGGGCAATTTAGTATTGTGATGAAAAGAAAATCTTTTGCAAAAACCAAATAACTTACTCCAGGGGTCTTCTCTAAGCAGCGTGCCGCTGGCTTGCATGGAATAGGAAACAGAACCAGGATGCATAGCACATCTTAAATATTATCAGCAATAGCAAAATGTTTTCTTGTAGTTCAGAGGCTGAAGAAAAGCTGTTGTGTTATTGTGTAATTACGGTAAGTAGCAGCTGGGTCTGTCTGGCAGGCTGCGTTGTCTGTAATAACTAAGAGTGGAAACGCAGCTCACCCTGTGAAGATCGTGGGCAGTTCAGGGCACCCTCTCTCTCAAAAAGACACAGAAAAGGGTGACACAAATAATAAACAAACAGCGTCTTCAGCCTGGAGAAGAAACGAATGAGGAGGGATAGGATAGAGGTCTCTACAATCCTGAGTGCTGTGGAAGAGATGCAGAGGCAGTTATTTACCTTATTAAATAGTATTAGGACGAGGGGACACGCCATGAAACTAACTCATAGCAGATTCAAAACAAATTGGAGAACGTATTTTTTGCACTCGGTGCACGGTCAAGCTTTGGAATTTCATGCTGGAGGATGTGGTCAGGGAATTGAGCAGAGTTGGCTTTAAAAAGGTTTAGACAAGTTTCTGGAAGAAAGGGCTTGGGGAAGGCACGGCTGATCCCTGGGAGTGGATCGGCCAGGGAATTCAGAGCCAGGACGCTGGGCTCAATGGACATTGGTCTGCCTGACGATCACTCACACAGCTGGGCAGGGGACCTTGCAGGCTGCATGTTCATATGGGAAGTGAGAGGCAGGAGGAGGATGGAAGAGAGATCCTACAAGTACTCACAGTCCAGGGCTGGCAGCAGGGTTAGATCCTTAGGAGGATGAGTAAATGTGCAGGCAGGAAGATCCCAATAGCTTCCTCCGATATAACAGTAGATTGTTCCATAGTCACAGGCATCAAATAACTATTACCCTAAACCACTAACCTGGAACCTGCTTACAGTAGCAGAGAGAGGAATTAACTTTTCTAATCCACAACAGTAATCATTACGGGCAAAGGAAATGTCCAAGGCCTTTTCACGTTTTGCTTTGCAGTGTTCCTGCTGAATTCTGGTCTCCCCATATTCTCCCACAGCCCAGGACTCTGCAAACCTCCACCCCTCACCCCATCTCATGTTTGTAATTTAACTTGAATTAATCTGTTCCCACATCCAGATGATTTAGCCCCTTTGCACTAAAACAGTTTAGAATAACTAATTAGCTTTTAGGAAAAATAAAATGATCTCTAACTATGCTGGTAACCAGCTTCTAGATCCAGTGAGATAAAACCTGAGAATACACGTTCTAGACTGCCTCAGGTGATAGGCTGAGGTACACGGTATAGAAACACCTGAGATTGCTCTTTATCCCTTGCAGCCTGTGATACAGTGAGGTAGAAGGGATAGGATGCCTGGGGATGGTCTTTATTCCCTGCAGCCTGTGATACTGTGAGGTAGAAGGGATAGGACGCCTGGGGATGGTCTTTATTCTCTGCAGTGTGTGATACAGTGAGATAGAAGGGATAGGACGCCTGGGGATGGTCTTTATTCCCTGCAGCCTGTGATACAGTGAGGTAGAAGGGATAGAATGCCTGGGGATGGTCTTTATTCCCTGCAGCCTGTGATACAGTGAGGTAGAAGTGATAGGATGCCTGGGGATGGTCTTTATTCCCTGCAGCCTGTGATACAGTGAGGTAGAAGGGATAGGACGCCTGGGGATGGTCTTTATTCCCTGCAGCCTGTGATACTGTGAGATAGAAGGGATAGGATGCCTGGGGATGGTCTTTATTCCCTGCAGTGTGTGATACAGTGAGGTAGAAGGGATAGGATGCCTGGGGATGGTCTTTATTCCCTGCAGCCTGTGATACTGTGAGGTAGAAGGGATAGAATGCCTGGGGATGGTCTTTATTCCCTGCAGCCTGTGATACAGTGAGGTAGAAGGGATAGGATGCCTGGGGATGGTCTTTATTCCCTGCAGCCTGTGATACAGTGAGGTAGAAGGGATAGGACGCCTGGGGATGGTCTTTATTCCCTGCAGCCTGTGATACTGTGAGATAGAAGGGATAGGATGCCTGGGGATGGTCTTTATTCCCTGCAGTGTGTGATACAGTGAGGTAGAAGGGATAGGATGCCTGGGGATGGTCTTTATTCCCTGCAGTGTGTGATACAGTGAGGTAGAAGGTATAGGATGCCTGGGGATGGTCTTTATTCCCTGCAGTGTGTGATACAGTGAGATAGAAGGGATAGGACGCCTGGGGAAGGTCTTTATTCCTTGCAGCCTGTGATATAGTGAGATAGAAGGGATAGGACGCCTGGGGATGGTTTTTATTCCCTGCAGCCTGTGATATAATGAGATAGAAGGGATAGAAATGCCTGGGGATGGTCTTTATTCCCTGCAGCCTGTGATACAGTGAGGTAGAAGGGATAGGACGCCTGGGGATGGTCTTTATTCCCTGCAGCCTGTGATACTGTGAGATAGAAGGGATAGGATGCCTGGGGATGGTCTTTATTCCCTGCAGTGTGTGATACAGTGAGGTAGAAGGGATAGGATGCCTGGGGATGGTCTTTATTCCCTGCAGCCTGTGATACTGTGAGGTAGAAGGGATAGAATGCCTGGGGATGGTCTTTATTCCCTGCAGCCTGTGATACAGTGAGGTAGAAGGGATAGGATGCCTGGGGATGGTCTTTATTCCCTGCAGCCTGTGATACAGTGAGGTAGAAGGGATAGGACGCCTGGGGATGGTCTTTATTCCCTGCAGCCTGTGATACTGTGAGATAGAAGGGATAGGATGCCTGGGGATGGTCTTTATTCCCTGCAGTGTGTGATACAGTGAGGTAGAAGGGATAGGATGCCTGGGGATGGTCTTTATTCCCTGCAGTGTGTGATACAGTGAGGTAGAAGGTATAGGATGCCTGGGGATGGTCTTTATTCCCTGCAGTGTGTGATACAGTGAGATAGAAGGGATAGGACGCCTGGGGAAGGTCTTTATTCCTTGCAGCCTGTGATATAGTGAGATAGAAGGGATAGGACGCCTGGGGATGGTCTTTATTCTCTGCAGCCTGTGATACAGTGAGATAGAAAGATAGAATGCCTGGGCATGGTCTTTATTCCCTGCAGCCTGTGATACAGTGAGGTAGAAGGGATAGAACGCCTGGGGATGGTTTTTATTCCCTGCAGCCTGTGATATAATGAGATAGAAGGGATAGAAATGCCTGGGCATGGTCTTTATTCTCTGCAGCCTGTGATACAGTGAGATAGAAGGGATAGGATGCCTGGGGATGATCTTTATTCTCTGCAGCCTGTGATACAGTGACATAGAAGGGATAGGATGCCTGGGGATGGTCTTTATTCCCTGCAGCCTGTGATTCAGTGAGATAGAAGGGATAGGACGCCTGGGGATGGTCTTTATTCCCTGCAGCCTGTGATACTGTGAGATAGAAGGGATAGGATGCCTGGGGATGGTCTTTATTCTCTGCAGCCTGTGATACAGTGAGATAGAAGGGATAGGATGCCTGGGGATGATCTTTATTCTCTGCAGCCTGTGATACAGTGAGATAGAAGGGATAGGACGCCTGGGGATGGCGTTTATTCCCTGCAGCCTGTGATACAGTGAGATAGAAGGGATAGGACGCCTGGGGATGGTCTTTATTCCCTGAAGCCTGTGATACAGTGAGATAGAAGGGATAGGATGCCTGGGGATGGCGTTTATTCCCTGCAGCCTGTGATACAGTGAGATAGAAGGGATAGGATGCCTGGGGATGGCGTTTATTCCTTGCAGCCTGTGATACAGTGACATAGAAGGGATAGGACGCCTGGGGATGGTCTTTATTCCCTGCAGCCTGTGATTCAGTGAGATAGAAGGGATAGGATGCCTGGGGATGGTCTTTATTCCCTGCAGCCTGTGATACAGTGAGATAGAAGGGATAGGACGCCTGGGGATGGCGTTTATTCCCTGCAGCCTGTGATACAGTGAGGTAGAAGGGATAGGATGCCTGGGGATGGTCTTTATTCCCTGCAGCCTGTGATACTGTGAGGTAGAAGGGATAGGACGCCTGGGGATGGTCTTTATTCTCTGCAGTGTGTGATACAGTGAGATAGAAGGGATAGGACGCCTGGGGATGGTCTTTATTCCCTGCAGCCTGTGATACAGTGAGGTAGAAGGGATAGAATGCCTGGGGATGGTCTTTATTCCCTGCAGCCTGTGATACAGTGAGGTAGAAGGGATAGGATGCCTGGGGATGGTCTTTATTCCCTGCAGCCTGTGATACAGTGAGGTAGAAGGGATAGGACGCCTGGGGATGGTCTTTATTCCCTGCAGCCTGTGATATAGTGAGATAGAAGGGATAGGACGCCTGGGGATGGTCTTTATTCTCTGCAGCCTGTGATACAGTGAGATAGAAGGATAGAATGCCTGGGCATGGTCTTTATTCCCTGCAGCCTGTGATACAGTGAGGTAGAAGGGATAGAACGCCTGGGGATGGTTTTTATTCCCTGCAGCCTGTGATATAATGAGATAGAAGGGATAGAAATGCCTGGGCATGGTCTTTATTCTCTGCAGCCTGTGATACAGTGAGATAGAAGGATAGAATGCCTGGGGATGGTCTTTATTCCCTGCAGCCTGTGATACTGTGAAATAGAAGGGATAGGATGCCTGGGGATGGTCTTTATTCCCTGCAGCCTGTGATACTGTGAGATAGAAGGGATAGGATGCCTGGGGATGGTCTTTATTCTCTGCAGCCTGTGATACAGTGAGATAGAAGGGATAGGATGCCTGGGGATGATCTTTATTCTCTGCAGCCTGTGATACAGTGACATAGAAGGGATAGGACGCCTGGGGATGGTCTTTATTCCCTGCAGCCTGTGATTCAGTGAGATAGAAGGGATAGGACGCCTGGGGATGGTCTTTATTCCCTGCAGCCTGTGATACTGTGAGATAGAAGGGATAGGATGCCTGGGGATGGTCTTTATTCTCTGCAGCCTGTGATACAGTGAGATAGAAGGGATAGGATGCCTGGGGATGATCTTTATTCTCTGCAGCCTGTGATACAGTGAGATAGAAGGGATAGGACGCCTGGGGATGGCGTTTATTCCCTGCAGCCTGTGATACAGTGAGATAGAAGGGAAAGGACGCCTGGGGATGGTCTTTATTCCCTGAAGCCTGTGATACAGTGAGATAGAAGGGATAGGATGCCTGGGGATGGCGTTTATTCCCTGCAGCCTGTGATACAGTGAGATAGAAGGGATAGGACGCCTGGGGATGGCGTTTATTCCCTGCAGCCTGTGATACAGTGAGGTAGAAGGGATAGGACGCCTGGGGATGGCGTTTATTCCCTGCAGCCTGTGATACAGTGAGATAGAAGGGATAGGACGCCTGGGGATGGCGTTTATTCCCTGCAGCCTGTGGTACAGTGAGATAGAAGGGATAGGACGCCTGGGGATGATCTTTATTCCCTGCAGCCTGTGATACTGTGAGATAGAAGGGATAGGATGCCTGGGGATGATCTTTATTCCCTGCAGCCTGTGATACAGTGAGATAGAAGGGATAGGATACCTGGGGATGGTCTTTATTCCCTGCAGCCTGTGATACAGTGAGATAGAAGGGATAGGACGCCTGGGGATGGTGTTTATTCCCTGCAGCCTGTGATACAGTGAGATAGAAGGATAGAATGCCTGGGGATGGTCTTTATTCCCTGCAGCCTGTGATACAGTGAGATAGAAGGGATAGGACGCCTGGGGATGGCGTTTATTCCCTGCAGCCTGTGATACAGTGAGATAGAAGGGATAGGATGCCTGGGGATGGCGTTTATTCCCTGCAGCCTGTGATACAGTGAGATAGAAGGGATAGGAAGCCTGGGGATGGTCTTTATTCCCTGCAGCCTGTGATACAGTGAGATAGAAGGGATAGGAAGCCTGGGGATGGTCTTTATTCCCTGCAGCCTGTGATACAGTGAGATAGAAGGGATAGGACGCCTGGGGATGGCGTTTATTCCCTGCAGCCTGTGATACAGTGAGATAGAAGGGATAGGACGCCTGGGGATGGCGTTTATTCCCTGCAGCCTGTGATACAGTGACATAGAAGGGATAGGATGCCTGGGGATGGTCTTTATTCCCTGCAGCCTGTGATTCAGTGAGATAGAAGGGATAGGATGCCTGGGGATGGTCTTTATTCCCTGCAGCCTGTGATACAGTGAGATAGAAGGGATAGGATGCCTGGGGATGGCGTTTATTCCCTGCAGCCTGTGATACAGTGAGATAGAAGGGATAGGATGCCTGGGGATGGTCTTTATTCCCTGCAGCCTGTGATACAGTGAGATAGAAGGGATAGGAAGCCTGGGGATGGTCTTTATTCCCTGCAGCCTGTGATACAGTGAGATAGAAGGGATAGGACGCCTGGGGATGGCGTTTATTCCCTGCAGCCTGTGATACAGTGAGAGAGAAGGGATAGGACGCCTGGGGATGGCGTTTATTCCCTGCAGCCTGTGATACAGTGAGATAGAAGGGATAGGACGCCTGGGGATGGCATTTATTCCCTGCAGCCTGTGATACAGTGAGATAGAAGGGATAGGATACCTGGGGATGGTCTTTATTCCCTGCAGCCTGTGATACAGTGAGATAGAAGGGATAGGACGCCTGGGATGGTGTTTATTCCCTGCAGCCTGTGATACAGTGAGATAGAAGGGATAGGACGCCTGGGGATGGTGTTTATTCCCTGCAGTGTGTGATACAGTGAGATAGAAGGGATAGGACGCCTGGGGATGGTCTTTATTCCCTGCAGCCTGTGATACAGTGAGATAGAAGGGATAGGATGCCTGGGGATGGTGTTTATTCCCTGCAGCCTGTGATACAGTGAGATAGAAGGGATAGGAAGCCTGGGGATGGCGTTATTCCCTGCAGCCTGTGATACAGTGAGATAGAAGGGATAGGATGCCTGGGGATGGCTTTTATTCCCTGCAGCCTGTGATACAGTGAGATAGAAGGGATAGGAAGCCTGGGGATGGTCTTTATTCCCTGCAGCCTGTGATACAGTGAGATAGAAGGGATAGGAAGCCTGGGGATTGTCTTTATTCCCTGCAGCCTGTGATACAGTGAGATAGAAGGGATAGGACGCCTGGGGATGGCGTTTATTCCCTGCAGCCTGTGATACAGTGAGATAGAAGGGATAGGACGCCTGGGGATGGCGTTTATTCCCTGCAGCCTGTGATACAGTGACATAGAAGGGATAGGATGCCTGGGGATGGTCTTTATTCCCTGCAGCCTGTGATTCAGTGAGATAGAAGGGATAGGATGCCTGGGGATGGTCTTTATTCCCTGCAGCCTGTGATACAGTGAGATAGAAGGGATAGGATGCCTGGGGATGGCGTTTATTCCCTGCAGCCTGTGATACAGTGAGATAGAAGGGATAGGATGCCTGGGGATGGTCTTTATTCCCTGCAGCCTGTGATACAGTGAGATAGAAGGGATAGGAAGCCTGGGGATGGTCTTTATTCCCTGCAGCCTGTGATACAGTGAGATAGAAGGGATAGGACGCCTGGGGATGGCGTTTATTCCCTGCAGCCTGTGATACAGTGAGAGAGAAGGGATAGGACGCCTGGGGATGGCGTTTATTCCCTGCAGCCTGTGATACAGTGAGATAGGGATAGGACGCCTGGGGATGGCGTTTATTCCCTGCAGCCTCTGATACAGTGACATAGAAGGGATAGGATACCTGGGGATGGTCTTTATTCCCTGCAGCCTGTGATTCAGTGAGATAGAAGGGATAGGATGCCTGGGGATGGCGTTTATTCCCTGCAGCCTGTGATACAGTGACATAGAAGGGATAGGATGCCTGGGGATGGCGTTTATTCCCTGCAGCCTGTGATACAGTGAGATAGAAGGGATAGGAAGCCTGGGGATGGTCTTTATTCCCTGCAGCCTGTGATACAGTGAGATAGAAGGGATAGGAAGCCTGGGGATGGTCTTTATTCCCTGCAGCCTGTGATACAGTGAGATAGAAGGGATAGGACGCCTGGGGATGGCGTTTATTCCCTGCAGCCTGTGATACAGTGAGAGAGAAGGGATAGGACGCCTGGGGATGGCGTTTATTCCCTGCAGCCTGTGATACAGTGAGATAGAAGGGATAGGACGCCTGGGGATGGCGTTTATTCCCTGCAGCCTGTGATACAGTGAGATAGAAGGGATAGGATGCCTGGGGATGGTCTTTATTCCCTGCAGCCTGTGATACAGTGAGATAGAAGGGATAGGACGCCTGGGGATGGTGTTTATTCCCTGCAGCCTGTGATACAGTGAGATAGAAGGGATAGGACGCCTGGGGATGGTGTTTATTCCCTGCAGCGTGTGATACAGTGAGATAGAAGGGATAGGACGCCTGGGGATGGTCTTTATTCCCTGCAGCCTGTGATACAGTGAGATAGAAGGGATAGGATGCCTGGGGATGGTGTTTATTCCCTGCAGCCTGTGATACAGTGAGATAGAAGGGATAGGAAGCCTGGGGATGGCGTTTATTCCCTGCAGCCTGTGATACAGTGAGATAGAAGGGATAGGATGCCTGGGGATGGCTTTTATTCCCTGCAGCCTGTGATACAGTGAGATAGAAGGGATAGGAAGCCTGGGGATGGTCTTTATTCCCTGCAGCCTGTGATACAGTGAGATAGAAGGGATAGGATGCCTGGGGATGGTCTTTATTCCCTGCAGCCTGTGATTCAGTGAGATAGAAGGGATAGGATGCCTGGGGATGGTCTTTATTCCCTGCAGCCTGTGATACAGTGAGATAGAAGGGATAGGATGCCTGGGGATGGCGTTTATTCCCTGCAGCCTGTGATACAGTGAGATAGAAGGGATAGGAAGCCTGGGGATGGTCTTTATTCCCTGCAGCCTGTGATACAGTGAGATAGAAGGGATAGGAAGCCTGGGGATGGTCTTTATTCCCTGCAGCCTGTGATACAGTGAGATAGAAGGGATAGGACGCCTGGGGATGGCGTTTATTCCCTGCAGCCTGTGATACAGTGAGAGAGAAGGGATAGGACGCCTGGGGATGGTGTTTATTCCCTGCAGCCTGTGATACAGTGAGATAGAAGGGATAGGACGCCTGGGGATGGCGTTTATTCCCTGCAGCCTGTGATACAGTGAGATAGAAGGGATAGGATGCCTGGGGATGGTCTTTATTCCCTGCAGCCTGTGATACAGTGAGATAGAAGGGATAGGACGCCTGGGGATGGTGTTTATTCCCTGCAGCCTGTGATACAGTGAGATAGAAGGGATAGGACGCCTGGGGATGGTGTTTATTCCCTGCAGTGTGTGATACAGTGAGATAGAAGGGATAGGACGCCTGGGGATGGTCTTTATTCCCTGCAGCCTGTGATACAGTGAGATAGAAGGGATAGGATGCCTGGGGATGGTGTTTATTCCCTGCAGCCTGTGATACAGTGAGATAGAAGGGATAGGAAGCCTGGGGATGGCGTTTATTCCCTGCAGCCTGTGATACAGTGAGATAGAAGGGATAGGATGCCTGGGGATGGCTTTATTCCCTGCAGCCTGTGATACAGTGAGATAGAAGGGATAGGAAGCCTGGGGATGGTCTTTATTCCCTGCAGCCTGTGATACAGTGAGATAGAAGGGATAGGAAGCCTGGGGATTGTCTTTATTCCCTGCAGCCTGTGATACAGTGAGATAGAAGGGATAGGATGCCTGGGGATGGTCTTTATTCCCTGCAGCCTGTGATACAGTGAGATAGAAGGGATAGGATGCCTGGGGATGGTCTTTATTCCCTGCAGCCTGTGATACAGTGAGATAGAAGGGATAGTAACCCTGAGGATAATTTTGTTCTGCAGTTTGATACAGTGAGATAGTGCAGTATACTTCTAGCATGCCTATACAGTATGTTTCCTTCTAGGTCCTGTGTATCTAGAAGTGATCCCTGACTGCCTCCTGTCTTTGGATTCTTAATTAATTTAATGTGTATTTGGAGTCAGGCAGATTCTCATAGTGTTGGTGCCCTGCCACCACAGGATCCGGCTGCCCTGTCGCTGTAGTGTCCTAAGAGCCATTGCAGAGCCAGCAGGACCCTGTTCCAATGTTCAGTTATCTAATCCCCTTAGCGAATGCCTTTTTCAGTGTTAACTCCTGGTACATTCACCTTGAAAGGGCAGGTGAGAGAGAGGTAAGGTAGGACAGGCTGTGTGGAGAGCAGGCCCCCAGCCACTGACTGAGATCAGAGCTCCAGCCCACGTGAGCGGCAGGAGATCTGCTGGTTTTGCTGGAGACTTTAGCAGAAGGAGTTAAAACCAAGGAAAAGGGACCCCGGGAGAGTTAGAGGAGGATGAGTGGCTCGGCCCCAACCTTCCCTCTCCATGAAAGAGCTCCTGATGCCTGATTGTCCCCCCCTTAGGTTCTCCTCCATGTCTTCCTCTGCATGCTGACGGCTCTGTCTGTGCCCAGTGAGGGGCAGAGTGATTGCAACATTGCAGAGATCCTGCAGCACTACAGAGCTGTGCTCTTCCAGGATCTGCAGACCCTGGTGAGTATGCGAGAGCGCCCTGGGGGCTTGGGCGCTCGTTCATCCCTCCTCCCCAGCTTCCCTGAGCTCAGCGCCCCTCTGGGCTTTCTCCTGGTGGGAGTTTGCTGCCCCTGGACGTTTGGCACTCTGAGGCAAATACCTGGCTCAGCTGATGGAAGCGCCGGTGCTGGTGTACGGGTAGGGAGTTCCCCTGTGGGGAGACTCGGCACTGGAAGGGAGAGGCCTCCCCAGAGCCTGCAGCTGGGGATACTTCTATAGCTATCATACAGGCCGATACAGTAAAGCGCGGCCGCGCTTACCCTGCTTCTAACCCGCTTTCTACTCACAATTTGGCCGCGTTAGTCCAACCCACGATTCACTGTCCCCTTTAACCCATTCTTCCCGCCTCTTTAAATCAACGGGAAACCCTTTCCACCCGCGGCATGTATACGAGATATAAACGATCAGATTAGCTATTCCCTCCCATTCAGTAACGTGCGCCCCGATTATCGCCTTTTTAAACCTGCAGTTTTGCCGTGCGTTTAACCTGCTAATTTACCGCCTACCCCTACCCCTGCGTTAGTGTGGAGCGTCAGGCAAGCCGAGATGAAATTTCACGGGCCACGGAGCAGCCACGGAGCAGCCCCGCTTCACTGCCTGACCCCCTCACTCCCCGGGACAAGACCGAAGTGAATCGGGCAAACTTTCCGCCAGCCCCCGCTCACCTGCCCTGGCCGCATCCATCTCCCGTGCTGACAGCTCCGGAGCAGCCCCAGTCCTCTCTCCCCTCCTCCCGGGGACAGCCGGCGGCGGCGAGAGCGGCTTCGGCAGCCCAGGGCGGATCGGGCGCTCCCCATGGCTCCCTATTCTCTAAAAGGTAATGCGTGCACGCCATGACCTCGGACGTCGCACGCCGGGACCAGAGCGCCCGGCTGGACGTCCGAGGTCACGGCGTGCGACGTCCGAGGTCACGGCGTGCACGCATTACCTTTTAGAGAATAGGAATCCAGGGAGCCATGGGGAGCGCCCGATCCGCCCCGGGCTGCCGAAGCCGCTCTCGCCGCCGCCGGCTGCCCCCGGGAGGAGGGGCGAGAGGACTGGGGCTGCTCCGGAGCTGTCAGCGCGGGAGATGGAGGCGGCCAGGGCAGGTGAGCGGGGGCGGGCGGAAAGTTTGGGGGGAGTCAGGGGGGGAGTCAGGGAGTGGCTGGGGCTCAGGGGGAGGATGGCCTGGCCTGTTGAGAAGGAGGAGTCCTGGAGGGGGAGGAGTTAGGGGGTCAGTCAGCCCTTCTCCTGTACCCACTTCCTGGTACCTGAAATGACAGGCACCAGCGCACCCAGGATACTGTATAAGCGCCGGTACAGTAAAATGGACTGCGCTTCATGGACGTGGCTTGCATTTGCATGCAATTTAAATACAGTATCGAGCGGTAGGTGATCCGGACTGTGCCTGCGGCAAACGCGGGTGCGCCCGGCACTAACGCACCTCCTCCTACCGCCCCTTACTGTATCAGCCCGATAGAAAGCTGGACCCAGGCCTGCATTTCCCATGCAGTAGCATCCCTGGGAGGGACCAGGGCTCAAAGTGTTTATCTCATTAGAAACAAATCAGCCGTCAGTGAGAATCCACAGTAAACCCCGAGGGTTACATCAGTGCCATCCTTAACCTCCCCACGCCCCGTGGGAGCAGACCTCCCTCCCGTGGGCTTTCGGGGACCCCCGCACCACATGTTCAGATTTCACACTGAGGTCGGCAGAGGAGAAGGCACAGCTGGGTCCGAATATCTGCCCCCGGGGCCGTAAGATGTACAAAAGTGAACTGGGTAGGCAAAAAAGGGGAAAAGCTATTGGAATCTGGAACTGGGAGTCTGGGGAGCTCCTAGAATGTGTGGGTTCTAATCCTAGCTCTGCCTCCATTTTTCTATGCCTGTCTCACTTTACCAGGGCTTTGTTTATTAAGTTAAAATCTGACCCATCTTATTTGTCCCCTCTTCTCCGTTGTGTACAGCAGTGTCTGCGATGTGCCAGCTTTGAAGTGCACACCAGAGGGGGCTGCTTGTGTGTTTGGGGGCAGCATTTTGGGGTCCTGTTTGCAGCATAAATAGCAAGGCGCACCTCAAACTCTCCGGCATTGCTAAAGGCTGCTTGTGCCTTAGGGCGACAGATTATTCCCAGGATTGTTCTTTTACTTTTCATGCAGAAAATCTTGGCTGGAGCTGCTCGCAGCAGACCTGGAGTGAAGGGGCGAGCCGGGCCGTCCTGCAGGCCTCAGAAGGTAGACAAACACCCACGTGCACAGAACATGCCCTGCTCATGCACACGCACCCTGCCGTTCACACGCGTGTAATGCAGGCGGGCTTGCTCCCTGGCGGGGAGGGATTCACTGCCGGGATCTTCTGCTGGATGGGAGTCTCAGCAGGGCCTGCTAGTGAGTAGCCACTGATTCTGCTGGGTTTTAAGCTTTTGCATGACCAAACTCTCTCCCATTCCTAGGAGCAGAGGATCCTGCAGTCGCTCCACACCCTGACTCTGTCCCTGGGCTGTGAAGTGAGCGCCCCAGGGAGAAGCTTGCTGGAGAAGGCTGTGCAAAGGGTGGTCTTACAGATGGCCAGCCTCGTTCACCAGAGCTGCAGGACCACGCACCAGGTCAGGACAGGTGAAAGAGCTGTGGTAAGCCGAGCTCCTCCGGGAGCAGGGGGCAGGGAGGAGGCTCTCCATCAGCTCTAACCGAGCCTTGAAAGCCGATCGAAGCCCTGTTCTTAGCTTCCAGAACCTTCCAGAGCGAGAGAGGTTTAAAAGGAGCGGCAGTGTTTGCAGGGTGCAGGGGGCCAGTACTTGGTGCCCCTGGAGAGAAGCCACCTCCCGAGCAGAAAGGGGGGGCCGTTGCATGTATGATGCCATGTGTGTCCCTTTGGGTGGAGGATGAGACACGGGGAGGAGGAAGGGAAGGGGGATCCCCACCGGGGTGGGCAGGGGTGAGGAAAACCTCACATTCAGTCTCTTTTGCAGGCAGCAAATTTTAAATACTTTTAGCAGATTTTTCATGAACCCAGTATGTGGTTCACAGCATTAACAACTGCAGAAAAAGCTGTGCCAACTCTGTCCATTCCCGTGAACCCCCAGCACCTGCACCCCCCTGCTGTTTCATCTTCCTGCCGCCATCCTTCAGCCTCCCCCAGGCCTCTCCCCTCACTCCAACTCCTGCTGCTATCTCCAACCTCCTCCCCAGATAAAGACCCAAATGGTCCATCCAGTCTGCCCAACAAGTAGTCAAGGGTAGTAACTGCCGCTCCATGCATTTACCCCCATGCCCTCTGTTAAGGGTAGTAACTGCCGCTCCATGCAGGTTACCCCCAAGCCTTCTGTTAAGGGTAGTAACTGCCGCTCCGTGCAGGTTACCCCCATGCCTTCTGTTAAGGGTAGTAACTGCCGCTCCATGCATTTACCCCCATGCCCTCTGTTAAGGGTAGTAACTGCCGCTCCATGCAGGTTACCCCCAAGCCTTCTGTTAAGGGTAGCAACTGCCGCTCCATGCAGGTTACCCCCAAGCCTTCTGTTAAGGGTAGTAACTGCCTCTCCATGCAGGTTACCCCCATGCCCTCTGTTAAGGGTAGTAACTGCCGCTCCGTGCAGGTTACCCCCATGCCTTCTGTTAAGGGTAGTAACTGCCCGCTCCATGCATTTACCCCCATGCCCTCTGTTAAGGGTAGTAACTGCCGCTCCATGCAGGTTACCCCCAAGCCTTCTGTTAAGGGTAGCAACTGCAGCTCCGTGCAGGTTACCCCCATGCCTTCTGTTAAGGGTAGTAACTGCTGCTCCATGCATTTACCCCCATGCCCTCTGTTAAGGGTAGTAACTGCCGCTCCATGCAGGTTACCCCCATGCCTTCTGTTAAGGGTAGTAACTGCCGCTCCGTGCAGGTTACCCCCATGCCTTCTGTTAAGGGTAGTAACTGCCGCTCCATGCAGGTTACCCCCATGCCTTCTGTTAAGGGTAGTAACTGCCGCTCCATGCATTTACCCCCATGCCCTCTGTTAAGGGTAGCAACTGCCGCTCCGTGCAGGTTACCCCCATGCCTTCTGTTAAGGGTAGTAACTGCTGCTCCGTGCAGGTTTCCCCCATGCCTTCTATTAAGGGTAGTAACTGCCACTCCATGCAGGTTACCCCCATGCCTTCTATTAAGGGTAGTAACTGCCACTCCATGCAGGTTACCCCCATGCCCTCTGTTAAGGGTAGTAACTGCTCCGTGCAGGTTACCCCATGTTTCTGTTAAGGGTAGTAACTGCCGCTCCGTGCAGGTTACCCCCATGCCTTCTGTTAAGGGTAGTAACTGCCGCTCCGTGCAGGTTACCCCCATGCCTTCTGTTAAGGGTAGTAACTGCCGCTCCGTGCAGGTTACCCCCATGCCTTCTGTTAAGGGTAGTAACTGCCGCTCCGTGCAGGTTACCCCCATGCCTTCTGTTAAGGGTAGTAACTTTCATGGAGCAGCAGTTAGAAATGAAAATAAACTTCTCACTTTCCCTTCTGCCTTCTGTCTTATCAATATCTTTAGCAGCACAAGAAAGAGAAGAACGTGGGCTGCAAGACTCAAGATTTGACAACAGAACCCCACAGCAAGACGCGGAAGAGAAGGTTGAAAGTAATCAGACACACAGCAGCTAAACTGGCAGTGTGCTGGGAGAAGCTGCACTACCTCCATCGCAAGCCTGGCAGCCTCTCGTAAGGGCTGCATCCCCCTCCCCTCTGCACACCCCTCGCCTGTCTCCTGACGCCGGAACCTCGTTCCCTGGCATCGTCTGCTTTATGTCCAAAGAGATCCGGCAGCCCTGGGACTCTGGGATGGCTGCGCTGCACGGACTGAGCCCCATGCCCTGGCTTCTCACTTCTTGGAGTCCCTGTTCACCTTTTTTCCTTTCATGCTCCTTGGAAAGCCAAAGCTGGATTTGCAATGTGACCCAAAAGCCAGCTCAGGTTTGCATTTTCATAGGTATAACTTGTGCATTAAATGCAAAGGGGAACAGAGACACAGATACTGCACACCAAAGAGATTTCTGAGCCCAGAAACTGTCCCTAATAGAAAGGTCTCCTTTGCATACCCTGGGAGCTGGCACACTCAGAAATGCAGGAGTTCCAGTGCTTTTCGGCCAACTTCCTCGGGAATAAAACTCCATTTCCCTTCGTGTAGCCAGATGGGCTCAGGACCAGTGGGTATTGTGCTCCCCTGCCAGCAGATGGGAGTCAGAGTCAGATTTCAAAGCTGACACCTCAGCTCCTCAGTATCTCTCCGTCTCCTAGGAGATGCGGACACTGTCCCAAGCGCTAGAATAGTGTTAAGAATTACAGCATAAAAAAGATTGAGCCCCGCTCTCCTGCAGTGATACCTAAAAGGTCCCTCCTCGAATCGAGAATTCCTGAGGTTGATCTCCGATATCCCTCAGAGGTGAGCCTTGGTCCGGTAGCCGGTTCCCGGCATGGACTTAGCCCCCAGAGTGGCTGAAAGGCAGCGGGTGCACATCCGAGCGCGGCGGTGAAGGCAGAGCCCTCTCCACCCGCACCTGGAGACCGTCCCAGCACACGATCGGTAAGCGCCGAGTCCAGGTAAGCAGAAAACCTTAAATTCAGGTCTCTGGTCTCTGAGGCTCGTATTGCCGTGCCGATTCTGTTTTTCCTTCCGGCGAGGTAAAAAAAAGGGAGCACTGACGGGTTGAGCAGCCCTGGTTGGGCTAAGCCCCGTCCCGGTGCAGGGATCCACCTGGAGGCCCTCGGGGGCGCCATCTTATGCGCGGGGGGGTCAACGCGTCATCGTCCCTTCTCGACCGGCGGTACACGTGGGGCAGGCCGGGCGGCCGATGCGCCTAACTTTGTGCGCATCCAAATACAGACGTACGCATAACCGCGTGCACAAGTGAGCCGCGCGCACAACTACAAGCACAGCCGCGCTTACAACCTCACGTGTGCATTGAAGCTCTTTACCTGTGCGCCTAGACATAGAGGCTATGGCACCGGCATCCAAGAATGTCAGAAGGCACTCTCTTTGCACAGCCTGAACTGAAGTCCTGCCTGTGTCATCATTGTACAGGATCCCAGGGGGAAACCAAAGCCTGGTCCATCACTGTCAGGGGATGGGTCCGGAACTGCTACAGACGATAGCTCCCCGGATCTATGCATCTCCGAGATGGCTTCTCCACAAGAGGGCCCCTACTCCGACTCCTCCTGGGATTAACATGGACCCAGGGACCTTCTCCTGGTTAGAATTTTTCCAGGGACTGCAATCCTTCGTTCAGGCACAATCAGCCCCAGCTGCAACCCGGGTTCAACCCCTGCCGGAAGCACAAGAACCTCCCAGCCCTGCTCGGATGCCTCGAGACCTGCCTCGCCTAACCAAGAATTTTCCTAACAGGGACCCGGACACCTCAGATGATGATGGCGGCTCCCTGGAAGAAGGAGAAATCCCTCCAGGCCTGGAACCATACAGAACCATGCTTCGCTTCTTCCTCAAGGATGAACTACCAGCCCTTGTTTCCCAGACTCTGGGGATCCCAGGCACAAACCCTATGGCGGAACGAAAGAAGAACCCCATCTTGGTGTCCCTTCGTAAGGCCTCATGCTACTTCCCAATGTGGAAGCCATCCAGGAACTGATTGACCTGGAGTGGGATGCCCCGGAGGCCAGCTTTAAAGGAGGTTGGGCCTTGGACCCTCTGGAACCAGTGACCAAGGAACGCCTGCGTTTCCCAAAAGTGGACACCATGATCTGTGCCGTCTCAAAGAGAACAACCATTCCCGTTGAAGGAGGGGCTGCATTGAAGGTTACTCAGGATAGACGATTGGAATCCATTCATAAGCAGGCCTTCGACGCAACAGCAGTGACACATTAGATTGCTTCCTGCTGTGCACTGGAGGCACGTTCCTGCTTGCTCCTCTCGAGAGAGACAGATAGTTTCAGAGCATATGCCGGAGAGGAGATTGAGCCTGCCGCGGCCTTCCTGACAGATGCAAACTTAGATCTGGTGCGTACCTCAGCCAGAGGCGTAGCCTCAGTAGTGGCAGCCAGAAGACAACTATGGCTACGGAATTGTTGGGAAGCAAATTGGAAAGGTTAGCCAGCAAATGGGGCGAATCCCCACTATCTCGGCTACCGGAACACAGGAGTAAAAGTCTCAGCTCCCTTCCCCCAGAAGAAGCAAAGGCAGAGGCTCGTAATGCTTTAGACTCTCCAGGAACTTGCAGTTCCAGTCACCTCGTCCCTCCAGAAGTTCCCAGCCCTTTCGGAACTGACAGACCAAGAAAGGAACAGGCCAGGGGGCAGGCTCCAGCTGTGCTCCCCAAAGAGAATTGACTGACCCATCCACAGGAAGAGGAAATAGGGGGTCGACTTGCCCTCTTCTACCAAAGATGGGTCGAGATCATGTCAGACAAATGGGTACTAAACATCATTCGAGAAGGTTAGTCTCTGGAGTTCTGCAGCATCCCTCGAGACAAATTTATGATGTCACCCTGCCACTCCCACACCAAGAGACTGGCAGTGGAAGCCACTCTGACAAGACAACTCAGTCTGAAGGCAATTACTCCTTTTCCTATGCCCCAACAAAATATGGGGCATTATTCCATCTATTTTATAGTTCCCAAGAAGGAAGGATCATTCCGACCCATCTTGGATCTCAAGAGCTTCAACCGTCATCTACAGATACCACACTTCCGCATGGAGACTCTTCGCTCTGTCATAATGGCAGTACAACCAGGAGAGTTTTAACCTCCCTGGACCTCTCTGAAGCCTACCTTCACATTCCAGTCCATCAAGATCACCAGCATTTTCTACGCTTTGCGATACTGGGTCACCATTACCAGTTCCGAGCACCTCCGTTCAGCCTAGCAAACGCCCCCAGAACATTCTCCAAAATGATGGTGGTTGTGGCGGCAACACTGAGGAAGGAAGGGATTTTGGTACACCGTTACCTGGATGACTGGCTGATCAGGACAAAGTCTTCAGAAGAGAGCCGGCAGGTGACCAGCAGAGTCAAGAGCCTACTGCAGGAACTCAGTTGGGTTGTGAACACGGGCAAGAGCAGTCTGCAACCCTCTCAATCTATAGAGTACCTAAGGGCCCATTTTGACACTAAACAGAACAAAGTTTTCCTCCCTCCCCTGAGGAGGAGGAAGCTAATTGAACAATTATGACGATTGATGACCAATGCACGCCCCAAGGTATGGGACTTTCTTCAAGTCCTCTGCCTCATGGCATCAACCCTGGAGGTCGTCCCGTGGGCAAGGGCCCACATGCGACCGCTCAAGCTCACCTTACTGTCATGATGGAACCAACTGTCCCAGGACTACTCAATTCGCCTCCAACTACCAGCAAAGGTATGTTCTCAGCTTCAGTGGTGGCCTCAGGAAGACCACCTAAGCAGAGGGGTAAGCTTATCTCCACCGAACAAATATTGCTCACCACAGATGTGAGCCTGCGAGGGTGGGGAGCCCACTGTCAGGAACTGACGACCCAGGGACAATGGAACAAGGAAGAGGAGGAATGGAACATAAACCGCCTGGAAGCTCGAGCAGTCAGACTAGCATGCCTGCGATTCAGCCACAGACTCTGAGGCAAAGCGATTTGAGAAATGTCTGACAACGCTACAACGGTTGCTTACGTCAACCACCAGGGAGGAACCAGGAGCCAGCAGGTGTCTCTGGAGATAGACTCTCTCATGGCATGGGTGGAGATAAAATAACAAGGGATCTCGGCCTCCCACATCACAGGAAAAGACAACATCTCAGCAGATGTCCTCATCAGAGAGAGACTGTATCCGGGTGAATGGACGCTGTCGACCACAGCCTTCCAACCGATAGTAAATCGCTGGGGCCTCCCAGCCATGGAACTACTGGCCACCTATCTCAGTGCCCAAGTCCCCAGGTTCTTCAGCCGCAGACGAGAGCCACACTCCCAAGGGATCGACGCTCTCGTCCAGACTTGGCCAGAGGAAGACTTACTGTACGCCTTCCCCCCATGGCCACTACTGGGCAAGGTCATCTGCAAGATAGAACATCACAGGGGACTAGTTATACTAGTGGCCTTGGATTGGCCAAGATGCCCATGGTATGCAGACATGCAAAGACTCCTTGCGGGGAGCCCTCTGTGTCTACCTCCACACAGGGGCCCTTCTCCGACAGGGTCGATTCTCTCTTACGGTCTGGCCCTTGAGAGGACTCTCCTGAAAAAGCACGGTTACTTGAAGGCCGTGATTGACACCGTACTCCACACACGCAAGTTTCAACATCTCTGACATACATACGGATCTGGAGAGTATTCGAAGCCTGGTGCGAGGGCCGCGGGATACTCCCGTGGATGGCCAAGATCCCCATGATTCTGGAGTTCCTACAGGACGGTATGAAGAAGGGGTTGTCACTCAACTCCCTCAAGGTACAAGTAGCCGCACTCTCCTGCTTCAGAGCCGAAGTGGACAGTATCTGGCTATCAACTCATCTGGATTTGTCCCGTTTCCTAAAAGGGGTTAAACAACTCCGACCACCCCTAAAGAGGTTGGTGCCCCTATGGAATCTCAATCTATTATTAGACTTCCTAGCGGGGTCTTCCTTCAGACCAACGCACGGTCTGTCACTACACTTTTTAACATTGAAGACGGTATTCCTGGTGGCAATATGTTCAGCTCTTCGCATCTTCCTACCGCAAGTGGTTTCAGAGTTTCATTTGAACCAGGCCATCTCCCTGCTATCTCTGGATGAACATAAGGACTCTGAAGACTCACGTCTTCTTCGCTATCTAAATGTCGGCAGACTCCTGGTGCAATACCTGGAAAGATCGGAACCAGTGAGCAAAACGGATCGCTTGTTCGTCCTTCACAGCGGGAAGAAACAAGGAGACGCAGCCTCGTGGGTGACCATAGCCCGCTGGATCAAAGAAGTAATCAAGGCAGCCTACATAGAGGCAGGAAAGCCTTTACCACTACAGGTTAAGGCTCATTCTACGAAGGCCCAGGCAGTTTCTTGGGCAGAAACCAAGCTGCTGTCGCCTGCCGAGATCTATTGGGCGGCGACATCCTCCCTACACACCTTTTCCAGGTTCTACCGCCTGGAAGTTCAGGCCCGAGAAAACACAGCCTTCACAAAGGCAGTACTAAGTGGGCCACTGGCAGCCTCCCGCCCTGTCCAGGAGTAGCTTTTGTACATCCCACTGGTCCTGAGTCCATCTGGCTACACGCCAGGAAATGGAGACATTACTTACCTGATAATTTCGTTTTCCTTAGTGAGGACAGATGGACTCAGCATCCCACTCACGGCTGCCCCAGAGAAGGAGGACCTCTGACAGTGAACCTCGAGACTAAGCAAATACGGGTAAGCCGCTACCTACCCTTAGTTCAAGACACCCACAGTTTGTCCGGTGTTGGTGTTAATTGGTTGAATGCACTGGCGGTCTTCAGTTTGGAAATTAGTTGAACCAGTTCAATCAAGTTTAATCAAGTTATTTAAGCAAAGATATATCCACATTGGCTTTTCGAGGAGAATACTGAAGAGCTGAGGTCACTGCAGGGGTGAATCTAGGGTGATGTCAGCTTTGAAATCTGATCCGTCTCCAACTGCTATCAGGCGCACACTATACCCATTGGTCCTGAGTCCATCTGTCTACACGAAGGAAAACAAAATTATCAGGTAAGTAATTTCTCCATTTATTAAGCTGAAGAGAGTGCGAGGCTGTGAGTGCAGGGGCCACATCCCAGGGGGTGAGCGGGGAGCAGTCAGGGGAGGGCTTATTGCACCCTAAGGTTAGTGGGATGAGTGTCATCTCTTTCCCATAGACCTCCTCTAGCTCTCTCTGCCACATGGACCCTTCCCCCTCCCCTGCTCCACAGCTGGACAGGGATCCTGGGAGCAGTGCAGAGTGTCTGGAAGGGAAGCTGAGAGGATCTCCCTCCCTGCGAGCTGTGCAGGACGCTTTCCTTGCTCTCTCACTGTAGCATTTTGCAGTTCAGTTGCTTGGGTAATGATGGCAAAGGACTGAGAGCCCAGCTAGGGCTGCCAACTGGCTCCAGATTTTCAAGACAGGTTGATTCAGGACTGGTTTTACCCCATTGCTTGCTGGGACTTGTAGTCCTGCTTTTACTAGGAAACTAAAAACACAGGTCCCAGCAGGCAATGGGAACAAACCAGGCCTGGCTTACTCAGTCCAAAAAACATGGAGCTACTTGCCAGCCCTCCCCCTGTGCAAGGTGCCCAAGGAGCCTCCAGGACTGCCACCTCCTGATTCCTCTCTCTGACCAGGAAATGCATGCAAGGAACTGGGGAAAAGGGCACAGAGAGACTGCCCTGGAAAATGGAATCAGACCAGGAGAGCCTGCAGATAATGAACAAAAGGACACATCCAGTCTGCCCAGCAGTGATTTTATGTGCCTTTACTCAAAGTAGCAGAACAGAGCATAAGAACATGCCATACTGGGTCAGACCAAGGGTCCATCAAGCCCAGCATCCTGTTTCCAACAGAGGCCAATCCAGGCCATAAGAACCTGGCAATTACCCAAACACTAAGAAGATCCAATGCTACTGATGCAATTAATAGCAGTGGCTATTCCCTAAGTAAACTTGATTAATAGCCATTAATGGACTTCTCCTCCAAGAACTTATCCAAACCTTTTTTGAACCCAGCTACACTAACTGCACTAACCACATCCTCTGGCAACAAATTCCAGAGCTTAATTGTGCGTTGAGTGAAAAAGAACTTTCTCCCATTAGTTTTAAATGTGCCCCATGCTAACTTCATGGAGTGCCCCCTAGTCCTTCTATTATCCGAAAGAGTAAATAACCGATTCACATTTACCCGTTCTAGACCTCTCATGATTTTAAACATCTCTATCATATCCCCCCTCAGCCGTCTCTTCTCCAAGCTGAACAGCCCTAACCTCTTCAGTCTTTCCTCAGAGGGGAGCTGTTCCATTCCCCTTTATCATTTTGGTTGCCCTTCTCTGTACTTTCACCAGTGCAACTATATATTTTTTGAGATGCAGTGTGATCAGAATTGTACACAGTATTCAAGGTGTGGTCTCACCATGGAGCGATACAGAGGCATTATGACATTTTCCCTTTTATTCACCATTCCCTTCCTAATAATTCCCAACATTCTGTTTGCTTTTTTGACTGCTGCAGCACACTGAGCTGACAATTTCATTGTATTATCCACTATGATGCCTAGATCTTTTTTCTGGGTGGTAGCTCCTAATATGGAACCCAACATTGTGTAACTACAGCAAGGGTTATTTTTCCCTATATGCATCACCTTGCACTTATCCACATTAAATTTCATCTGCCATTTGGATGCCCAATCTTCCAGTCTCGCAAGGTCCTCCTGCAGTTTATCACAAACCACTTGTGATTTAACTACTCTGAATAATTTTGTGTCACCTGCATATTTGATCACCTCACTCTTCGTACCCTTTCCAGATCATTTATAAATATATTAAAAAGCACTGGTCTAAGTACAGATCCCTGAGGCACCATTTAATCCTACTCTCAGTTTCCTGTCTTTTAGCCAGTTTGCAATCCATGAAAGGACATCGCCTCCTATCCCATGACTTTTTAGTTTTCGTAGAAGCCTCTCATGAGGAACTTTGTCAAACACCTTCTGAAAATCCAAATACACTACATCTACCGGTTCTCCTTTATCCACATGTTTATTAACCCCTTCAAAAAAATGAAGCAGATTTGTGAGGCAAGACTTCTCTTGGGTAAATCCATGTTGACTGTGTCCCATTAAACCATGTCTTTGTATATGTTCTGTGATTTTATTCTTTATAATAGTTTCCATGATTTTTCCGTCACTGAAGTCAGGCGCACCAGGCTGTAGTTTCCCAGATCACACCTGGAGCATTTTTTAAAGAATCAGAGTTACATTGGTCACCTTCCAGTCTTCAGGGCAACAGATTATTTTGATGATAGGTTACAATGTTTTACTAATAGATCTGAAATTTTATTTTTGAGTTCCTTCAGAACTCTAGGATGCATACCATCCGGTCCAGGTGATTTTCTACTCTTTAGTTTGTCTATCTGGCCTACCATATCTTCCAGGATGAAAATGAACTTGTCTCTGGAACGGGTATCTCCCCAACATCCTTATTAGTAAACAAGAAAGCAAAGAATTTATTTAGTCTTTCTGCAATTGTTTTATCTTCGCTAAGTGCCCCTTTAACCCCTCGCTCTAACTGTCCAACTGATATATTTTAGAAAGTTTTTATTATGAGGGTTCAGTTTGGTTAGAACTTATGAGGATGGATGCCCAAAATGAAACATGCAAGGGTGGTCTGACAAATGCCCCTACAGGGGTCAGATAAGATGTTTACTTCTACTCTCATCCAATGCATGCTGGCATGCATTCAGTTTGGGCTTTGCTCACTTATTCCAAGTTTTTTAACTGATACCCACCCCCCAAGTTTTGACTGCATTAGTGACTATTACCCCATTCAAAATACATTGCTGCCAAATTTTGGGCCACAGCCCTCTGCCCCTGGTTGCATTATATGTTATCTGCCCCTCTTCCCAGGATGCTTTGCACTTCCAGAGATCTGCAGAGGATGTACACGGGGAGACGAGGAGCATTTCATGCATGTTCCGATTCTACATTGGGCATGAAGCAGAGGACTGAGCGATTAAAAGCAGATTAGAATGAATTGTTGACAATAGGATGTTGCTTCATTTTATGAATTCTGCATGTTATCTGTTTGTTTAAGTCAGGGCAGTAGGTTATAAATATTGTAGATTCCTTCACACACAGTTGTGTTTATATATTGAGCTTTGTATAAAGAGCTGAAAGTGAACATAATTCCCCCTCCCCCTCCACCCACACACGAGAAGGCTCTGGAAAATAATGAGGGAAAGAGGAAAAACTGTGGATAATCCTTGGGGAAAGGGGAATGAGCAACAAACGATGTGGGATCCTGCCTGCAGCAGGCCAGAAATGAAACCTGAGCAGGGATGTTAGGGACCTGTAATTTTGCTTTACTGATATTATTATTCTGTAATTGGTTTCTTTTATTATAATCATTCTATGTAATACTTTTGGCAACCCATGTTGAATTGTGATGCCAATAAAGAGATCTGAATGTGAATCATGGTTGTGGTGGGCTGCTGCTGCCACCTAGTGGTTTGCAAGAGGAGGAGCTCTCTGTGAAAAGAACCACGGGCAGATCCCTGCAGAGCAGGCTGAGAAGAAGTCGGGGGCTCTCCAGACATATGGCAGGCAGCAGGAACACTCTTCAGCTGTCTGTGCTGTATTCATGGTTTACATGCACTAACTATTGAGATTAATCACATGTTCCTTTTTAACTGTAAACCGATGCGATGTGTAAACGGTCATCGGTATAAAAGAAACTTTAAATAAATAAATAAATAAATAAATAAATAAGTCAAATAAACCTCACTTCTTTTAACCAGCTGCGCTGGGCTGGAGTGCAAACAGCATTTGGACGGTTTCAATAAGTCCAAACCTTTGTTAAGACAGACGTGAGAAATAATAGGGAATTTCACCACAACCCCATCATCTTTGCTATCTCCGTCCACTTCCCTCCCTTTCTCCGAGATCCTCTGGACCTGAACTTGCAATAGCTCAGTGTTTCCCAACCAGCGTGCCACGGCACAGCGCCTTCAGACCTGATCAGGCGTGCCACGGAAAGTCACCACTGTCAGCTGCTCTGATCCAGGCCAGCAGCTCGCAGCAACAGGAGACACCCGTGATGGTCGTCTCTGAGAGTCTGTGTAATCATGCGAGCCCAACGTCTGGTAATTAATGGTCAGCATGGAGAGCTGGACCCCGATCAGCAGAGCTGGGAACTCTCAGGATTTCACCCTGAGACTTCAGGGACTTTGCGTCAGTTGCAGGGTCTCGGGGGAAACACTGGAAATCTCTCTGTATACAGCTCAGCCACTCCCCTTCCTCAGTAAACCTGCAGAGAACAGAAGTGGGGGCCGAGCCTGGAGCGGACGCTGCAAGCAGCCTGTGGGGAGAAACTGGAGAAAGGCTGCAAGACACAGTGACAGTCTCAGTCTCTGGCTGTGCTTCCAGGACGTGGGACTCCCTCAGCCCAGGGTAGAGTGAGGATATGCAAGTCATGGAGCTGAGACCTATAGGGGGAGGGAGCAGCAAAGAGAGTGCTGGGATCAGGGAGAGAGGAAGGAGAGGTTTGCTGGGATAATCTGGGGAGGATGGACAGGTGATGGTGGGTGGAAGAACGAGAGAGAAACTGTGAGGGTGGGGGATGGAAGAGAAAAAGATGATACATATTCAATTCCTACCTCTCCCACTACCCCCTGCCCTCTGCTAATCAACAGCAATCTCAGGGTGAGCACAGGTCTGTGATTAGTGCAGCACATGCAATGCGCCCAGCACCTCCTCATCTTCCACCTTTGAATCCTTCCAACCTCCGTCCTCTCCCCAGTCAGGCTGAGATGGGGAGAGCAAGCACTGAGCCCTGGATGTGACTCCCTCTGACTATAGGGAGGTAACCCACGGAGCCGGCTGCCCACCCTTGCACTTACCTAGGGAGGGAGCAGGGCCATCGGGCTGGGATCCTGCGTGTCTCTGTCCCTGGGATCCCGCGTGTTTCTGTCCCTGGGATCCTGCGTGTCTCCGTCTCTGGGATCCTGCGTGTCTCTGTCCCTGGGATCCTGCGTGTCTGTGTCCCCGGGATCCTGCGCGTCTCCGTCCCCGGGATCCTGCCTGTCTCCGTCCCCGGGATCCTGCCTGTCTCTGTCCCAGGGATCCTGTGCGTCTCTGTCCCCGGGATCCTGCGCGTCTCCGTCCCCGGGATCCTGCGTGTCTCTGTCCCTGGGATCCTGCCTGTCTCCGTCCCCGGGATCCTGCGTGTCTTCGTCCCCGGGATCCTGCCTGTCTCCGTCCCCGGGATCCTGAGTGTCTTCGTCCCCGGGATCCTGCCTGTGTCTGTCCCCGGGATCCTGCGTGTCTCCGTCCCCGGGATCCTGCCTGTCTCCGTCCCCGGGATCCTGCCTGTCTCTGTCCCCGGGATCCTGCGCGTCTCCGTCCCCGGGATCCTGCGTGTCTCTGTCCCTGGGATCCTGTGTGTCTCTGTCCCCTTTCTTTTACATTTGGAAGAGGGACTGGTGGGGCTTTTATGCTTTCCTAGCTCTCCGTTTGGCCACGCATCCTCTCCATGTCCACGCTGCCTGCTCCGTGGATGCCGCTGTGCCACGCACAATCTTTCAGTTAAAGCAGGTGCACCTTGAGCTTGAGAAGCTGGGAAGCCTGCAACAACCTAACCTCTCCCTCTCCTAACACCTAACCTCTCCCCCTGCTCTCCCTCTCCTAACAACACCTAACCTCTCCCTCTCCTAACAACACCTAACCTCTCCCTCTCCTAACAACACCTAACCTCTCCCTCTCCTAACACCTAACCTCTCCCCCTAACCTCTCCCCCGTGCTGTAAGAAGCTCACTTTCTGACACAACATATCAGCAGCTGGACACAACGGGGCCGATTGTAAAAGGGTTAAGCGCGTGATATACGTGCGTAACCCTTTACAACCCTCTCCTGCGCGCACCGAGCCTATGTCCCAGGGCTTGAAGAAAGGGGCGGGGCAGGGGACCGAGGCCTTCGTAGGCGTAGGTTGCACGTACTCGGCTGGTGCGCGCAACCTACACCTGCCGTAAATAAAATAAATAAAGGTGGGGGATTTAGGTAGGCTGGGGGGGGGGGCATAAGAACATAAGAAAATGCCATACTGGGTCAGACCAAGGGTCCATCAAGCCCAGCATCCTGTTTCCAACAGAGGCCAATCCAGGCCATAAGAACCTGGCAAGTACCCAAAAACTAAGTCTATTCCATGTAACCATTGCTAATGGCAGTGGCTATTCTCTAAGTGAACTTAATAGCAGGTAATGGACTTCTCCTCCAAGAACTTATCCAATCCTTTTTTAAACCCAGCTATATTAACTGCACTAACCACATCCTCTGGCAACATATTCCAGAGTTTAATTGTGCGCTGAGTAAAAAAGAACTTTCTCCAATTAGTTTTAAATGTGCATCAAAAAAAATTCTTGAATTATCCCTTCTTACAACTAACTCCTCTCCTAATCTTGAATTTTCCGTCTTCAAATCATCTCACCTACAATTAGGCCTCATCTATGGTCCTCCAGGCCGTCTTGACTCTGATCCTTCTCCTTTAATAGAATATATAGCTACCCACATCAACACGGACTCACCAGCCATATTGCTTGGAGATTTCAACCTTCACATAGATGCTAATCCCCGTTCCTCCAACTGTGAAATTTTCATCAACACTCTCAACTCCATGGGCTTCCATCAACTAATAAACGAACCTACCCATAAAGCTGGTCATACCCTAGATCTTATCTTTATTAATCAAGGTTTATCCCTCTCGGCTCCAGCAGTTTGCTTGCCAATCCCATGGTCAGATCACAAGTTGATCCACACCTCTTTAGCAATTCACCTCCCAAGCACTACTACCTCACTAAAAAACATCGGTTCAATTCAGAAAACTATGCAACCAGGAAACCCTCATTATTCATCTATCGGAGGAACTAAAACACATTAACATATCTGATGCTGACTCAGCCCTCGCATCCTGGTCCTCTATAACTAAAAAAGTTGCAGATCAGACATGCCCTCTTATCTCCAAAACCATCAACTCTAATAAAGAAAAGAAAAAGCCATGGTATACCCCTGAACTTAAACATTTAAAGTGGGAACTTAGGAACAAAGAACACATATGGAGAAAAAATTAGGGATGTGAATCGTTTTAGGACGATTAAAATTATCGTCCGATAATTTTAATATCGTCTTAAACCGTTATGGAACACAATACAATAGAGATTCTAACGATTTATCGTTATAAATCGTTAGAATCGTGAGCCGGCACACTAAAACCCCCTAAAACCCACCCCCGACCCTTTAAATTAAATCCCCCACCCTCCCGAACCCCCCCCCAAATGACTTAAATAACCTGCGGATCCAGCGGCGGTCCGGAACGGCAGCGGTCCGGAACGGGCTCCTGCTACTGAATCTTGTTGTCTTCAGCCGGCGCCATTTTCCAAAATGGCGCCGAAAAATGGCGGCGGCCATAGACGAACACGATTGGACGGCAGGAGGTCCTTCCGGACCCCCGCTGGACTTTTGGCAAGTCTTGTGGGGGTCAGGAGGCCCCCCCCAAGCCGGCAGGAGATCGACTGCAGGAGGTTGTTCAGCGAGGCGCCGGAACCCTCGCTGAACGACCTCCTGCAGTCGATCTCCTGCCGGCGCCATTTTCCGTACGAAAACGATTCGCGGCGGGAAATCGCTCCCTGACCCCCGCTGGACCTCCAGGAACTTTTGGCCAGCTTGGGGGGGGCCTCCTGACCCCCACAAGACTTGCCAAAAGTCCAGTGGGGGTCCGGAAGGACCTCCTGCCGTCCAATCGTGTTCGTCTATGGCCGCCGCCATTTTTCGGCGCCATTTTGGAAAATGGTGCCGGCTGAAGACAACAAGATTCAGTAGCAGGAGCCCGTTCCGGACCGCTGCCGTTCCGGACCGCCACTGGACCCGCAGGTTATTTAAGTCATTTGGGGGGGGGTTCGGGAGGGTGGGGGATTTAATTTAAAGGGTCGGGGGTGGGTTTTAGGGGGTTTTAATGTGCCGGTTTTGCGATTTTACGTTTTTTTCGATTTTTCACGATTTTTCACGATTTTTCACGATATTTTACCCCCCCAAACGGCAACAATACGATTCCCTCCCCCTCCCAGCCGAAATCGATCGTTAAGACGATCGAGGACACGATTCACATCTCTAGAAAAAATCCTACTTCAGAAAACAACTCAGCCTTCAAAACCAGCATGCACCAATACCGGATCGCCATCCTACAGAAAAAAAAAGATTTCTACTCTCGAAAAATCCACCACTTCATCTATGATCCAAAAGCCCTTTTCTCCCTGGTCTCATCCCTCACTAAACCACCCACTACCATCATTCCGGACGAAAAATCTGCAAACAAAGCCGAGGAACTTGCAATCTTCTTCAAGGAGAAAATATCCAACCTACTGAAACCACTCCGGAATCATAAAAATACTTCCCCCCAACCACCTCTCTCAACATCAACTCCACTTCAGACTTCAAGCCTGGAAGCCTTCGATCCAGCATCCTCTCTAGAGATTGAAAATATTCTTAAAAAACTTAAACCTGCATCCCACCCGCTTGATTCGATTCCTGCTAATCTGCTCATAGCTAGTGCCAAAGTTATTGTAAAGCCTATTGCTCAAATCATCAATGCCTCCCTTACACAGGGCTTAGTGCCATCCCCACTCAAACTCGCTATCCTAAAACCCCTTCTAAAAAAGCCAAATCTCTCTCCGGAAAATCCAGCCAACTTTCGGCCAATAGCCAATCTCTCTTTTATAGCTAAAATCCTGGAAAGATTAGTCAACCATCAACTCTGCGAATTCTTAGATGACAACAACATTCTCGCCACAACACAATTTGGCTTCCGCAAATCCCGAAGCACTGAATCCCTTCTCATTTCACTAACCGACAACATTCTTTTCAACCTGGAGAAAGGGCAACCTTGCCTTCTGATCCTCCTTGATCTATCAGCGGCATTTGACACTGTAAACCACAAGATCCTCTTAGACCGACTAGCAGAGATTGGTATCAAAAACACTGCATTCAATTGGTTTAAATCCTTCTTACAAGACAGGTTCTATAAAGTTAAGATCAACAACTATGAATCTCAACCGATCAGTTCTAACCTTGGCATCCCTCAAGGATCCTCATTGTCTCCGACCTTATTTAACATTTACTTGCTTCCTCTCTGTAACCTACTTTCTAAGCTAAATCTAATCCATTACCTTTACGCCGACGATGTCCAAATTCTCATTCCTATCACCAAATCCTTGCAAGAAACTCTTCACTTTTGGAATTCATGCTTCCTCTCCATATCAAATCTCCTTGCTGATCTCTGCCTAATTCTCAACACCAACAAAACTGAATTCCTCCTAATCACCCAAGAAGGCAACTACCAACTCTCCAACACTCTTCCTTTGGCATCACCTCCTCTATCTCCTCGGGTCAGAAACCTAGGAGTCACTATGGATAACCATCTGAATTTCAAAAGCTTTATCAGTAACACCGTGAAAGAATGCTGCTTCAAACTCCAGGTTCTAAAAAGACTCAGACCCTTACTACACCCCCAGGATTTCAGATCAGTCTTGCCAAGCAATCATATTTTCCAAAATTGATTACTGCAACTCTCTGTTACTTGGGCTCCCAGCTGTCTCCCTAAAACCTCTACAAATGCTCCAAAATGCCACTGCCAGGATTTTAACCAAAGCAAAAAAAAGGGACCACATAACCCCAATCTTAAAGAATCTCCATTGGCTCCCTATAAAATATAGGATCTTCTACAAAACCCTCTCATCCATCCATAAATCTATTTACAAAGCCACACACCTCGACCTCAGGATCCCATTCCAGCTACACTCATCCTCCCGTTCATTGAGATCAGCGCAAAAAGGCTCTCTAAAAACCCCTCCACTCAAAATTTCGTCAAACAAAAGAGCCCTATCCACAGCAGGTCCTATCCACTGGAACTCTCTACCATCAGATCTTAGACTTGAACAATGTCCCATCACATTCAAAAAAAGACTTAAAACTTGGCTTTTCACTCAAGCCTACGCCTGAGTTGATTTTCACAATACTCTCCCTCCTGGACAATTTCATTTCATACCACTTTATTCAATAATACTAGAATTAATTGCAAATCCATCTTGTCAAGTTTCAAATACTAGATACTCGATTGATTCATTCTAATCGCCTGTCTATAAGATTGCTGTTATTTATTTGTTGTCTTATTATGTGTTATTTAATTCAATTTTCTCCAAGTTCATTTTCCTGTTCTATGTAAGACTCATATGTTAAGTCATCCCAATGTTATATGTAAACCGAAGTGATTAGTAACATTGTTACCAGAACCTCGGTATATAAAAAAATGTTAAATAAATAAATAAACAAATAAATAAATAAATAAATGCTAACTTCATGGAGTGCCCCCTAGTCCTTCTATTATCCGAAAGAGTAAATAACCGATTCACATTTACTCGTTCAAGACCTCTCATGATCTTAAACACCTCTATCATATCCCCCCTCAGCCGTCTCTTCTCCAAGCTGAAAAGTCCTAACCTCTTCAGCCTTTCCTCATAGGGGAGCTGTTCCATTCCCTTTATCATTTTGGTTGCCCTTCTCTGTACCTTCTCCATCGCAATTATATCTTTTTTGAGATGCGGCGACCAGAATTGTACACAGTATTCAAGGTGCGGTCTCACCATGGAGCGATACAGAGGCATTATGACAATTTTCTTTTATTCACCATTCCCTTTCTAATAATTCCCAACATTCATTTTGCTTTTTTGACTGCCGCAACACACTGAGCCGACGATTTCAATGTGTTATCCACTATGATGCCTAGATCTCTTTCTTGGGTTGTAGCACCTAATATGGAACCCAACATTGTGTAATTATAGCATGGGGCGGAAGGAAAGTTCCCTCCAAGGCCTCTCTAATTTCAGAGCGGCCTCGGAAAGCCATCGGGGCTCCCCTAGGGCTTGACGAAATTTTATAACATGTGTGCAGTTGCTCAGAAGATCCATTTTTCAGCTTTCTGTGCTGTATTCAGGAATGAATGTATCAGTGAGACATTTGTATGGGGCTCTGAAAATTCACTCTTCAGCTGTCCATGTGTGTGATGCC
The DNA here is from genome assembly GCF_901001135.1 of Rhinatrema bivittatum. Taxonomy (NCBI): domain Eukaryota; kingdom Metazoa; phylum Chordata; class Amphibia; order Gymnophiona; family Rhinatrematidae; genus Rhinatrema; species Rhinatrema bivittatum. The sequence continues at coordinate 8,050,828 of NC_042622.1, forward strand.
TGCACAGGGCTCTGAGGACAATCATCATATGCCATATTTTACTTAAATTCCTAACAATTTTTTATTTTATTTATTATTTTTATATACCAACATTTTGATCTCAATTGAGATATCGCACCGGTTTACATTCAGGTACTGTAGGTATTTCTCTATCCCCAGAGGGCTCACAATCTAAGTTTTGTACCTGGGGCAATGGAGGGTAAAGTGACTTACCTAAGGTCACAAGGAGTGACAGCAGGACTCGAACCCTGGTCTCCTGGTTCATAGACCACTGCTCTAACCACTAGGCTATTCCTCCTCCCCCAATGGAAGCAGTAAAACTAGTCTGAGGTTGGATCCTCTTTACACTCTAACATCTCTTAAGAATTAAATCAGAGCTAGAAGGAGAATTTAATTATCTGATGTATTTGCTGGTGGTTTTTTCTGCTTTATTTGTAGTAAAAGAGATGCCCTGGATAGTCCCCAGTCTTAGACTCAGGAAAAAGCAAAATGTCTTGGGTAATCTGGAAGAAAGTGTTCGTTTCCCGGACGTGTGCTCACGATGGCTGTGCTAATACCTCACATAGATTGTGCATGAGGAATGGGAGTCGAGGATGCAGGCATTAGGTCCTGGGTGGACAGTTGCATGTGTAACACTAGATGGCAGAAGTAAACTACATTTACAATACAGCGAGCTTAACAGTACAAAAAGACACAAATAAATTGTGTGATTTCTCTTGCAAGCAAAGAACAAGTCTGGATGCCTCTTGCAAGAAGAGCTCAGGCTGCAACATGTTCTCTTACAACAGTAACACAGAGGCCAATATTCAGAGCCTCTGTCTGGTTAAATTCCGACTTAGCCACACAAACCACGAAATTTAAAAATCCCACCATGCTGACTGGCCCTCAGTTTTTATCTAGCTAAAAATGTATCTGGCTTTGTCAGGGTGAGGTGGTGCTTTCTGGAGCACTGCCACTTATCTGGCTAAAATCGTCAGAGGGATAGCTGTGTTAGTCTGATGAAGCAAAAATGAAAAGAGGCAGGTGGCACCTTATAGACTAATCAGTTCATTCAGGTATGAACTTTCTAGGACAGAGCCCACTTCGTCAGATGCATCTGACACAAGGTGGGTGGCACCTTATAGACTAATCGATTCATTGAGGTATGAGCTTTCTAGGACAGAGCCCACTTTCTGATACATCTGACATGAGGTGGGTGGCACCTTATAGACTAATCAGTTCATTCAGGTATGAACTTTCTAGGACAGAGCCCACTTCCTGATGCATCTGACATGAGGTGGGTGGCACCTTATAGACTAATCGATTCATTCAGGTAAGAGATTTCCAGGACAGAGCGCACTTCCTCAGATGCATCTGACACAAGGTGGATGGCACCTTATAGACTAATCAATTCATTCAGGTAAGAGATTTCCAGGACAGAGCTCACTTCCTCAGATGCATCTGACATGAGGTGGGTGGCACCTTATAGACTAATCGATTCATTCAGGTAAGAGATTTCCAGGACAGAGCTTACTTCCTCAGATGCATCTGACACGAGGTGGGTGGCACCTTATAGACTAATCGATTCATTCAGGTATGAACTTTCTAGGACGGAGCCCACTTCCTCAGATGCATCTGACACAAGTTGGGTGGCATCTTATAGACTAATCGATTCATTGAGGTAAGAGATTTCCAGGACAGAGCTCACTTCCTCAGATGCATCTGACATGAGGTGGATGGCGCCTTATAGACTAATCAATTCATTCAGGTATGAACTTTCTAGGATGGAGCCCACTTCCTCAGATGCATCTGACACGAGGTGGATGGCGCCTTATAGACTAATCGATTCATTGAGGTAAGAGATTTCCAGGACAGAGCCCACTTCCTCAGATGCATCTGACACGAGGTGGATGGCACCTTATAGACTAATCGATTCATTGAGGTAAGAGATTTCCAGGACAGAGCTCACTTCCTCAGATGCATCTGACATGAGGTGGGTGGCACCTTATAGACTAATCGATTCATTCAGGTAAGAGATTTCCAGGACAGAGCTCACTTCCTCAGATGCATCTGACACGAGGTGGGTGGCACCTTATAGACTAATCGATTCATTCAGTTATGAGTTTTCTAGGACAGAGCTCACTTCCTCAGATGCATGAATTGGAGTACTACAATAAATTGGTTAATCTATAAGGTGCCACCTGCCTCATCATTTTTATCCAGCAAAGTTAGGCAGATAAATGCCAATATTCACTATTATACAGCTAAGATAGCTGGCTAAATTTAGGTCTGCCAGAAAGCAGATAAACTTATCCAGCTAACTTTCTGATACCTGGGTATGTTCAGCGGCATGCCTGCAGTGCTGAATATCCAGAATCAGATACATTTATTCAGCTAACTCTCTGAATATTGAGCTCATAGCAGATTATGGCAGAAAGTAACAGAACATAAGATGTGCCATGCCGGGTCAGAATACGGTCCATCAAACCCAGCATCCTGTTTCCAATAGTGGCTGGTTCGGGTTACAAGTACCAGGTATATCCCAAAAAGTAGATCTATTTCTTACTCACTCCAAGAGATAAGAAGTGGTTTTCCAGAAGTCTACCTGGCTAAGAATGTTTTATAGACTCCCTCCAGTACCTTGTCCAAACCTCTTTTAAACACCGCTATGTTTGATGCCTTGACTACGTCCTCTGGCAACAGATTCCACAGCTTGATAGTGCACCAAATGATAAAGTACTTTCTACCATCTGCTGGTTGTTAGTTTCACGGAGTGTCCCCTTCTTTTAATATTATTTGAAAGGGTAAATAACCATCCTTTATTTACCCTTTCCACACCAATCATGATTTCATAAACTTCTATCATGTCCTCTCTGTCATCTCTTCACCATAAAGATTCCAATGTGCATTTTGTTTCTTGCAGAATATCCTGCTTGACTCTGTGCCACCCGTCCACTATTTGATCTGCCCTGTCAATGTGGCCCCTGCTTGACCACTAGATGGTTACTGGTCAAGTAGGTTACTGGGAGTGCAGAGGTATTCTATAGTGTATAATGTAGTGCTTGCTGCAAAAGGAAGCTCACTAAGAGGACAAGCGGGCGTGAGGGCCATGAAGCTGAGTGACAGAGTGGTCTGGCTCATTAGGGTGTAGGTAGATACTAAGGGGGGCGTATAAAATGCGCTTTCCATGAAGATTTTGGTGTTATGGAGTTGGGAAGACTCTGAGAGAGTAGAGAGATGTAATAGGTATCACCCTCAATGGTGCCACTTTTGTTGAGGAGTTCAGGTGCTTCCACAACCCTCAAGGAAGCCTGTGAGAAGTGAGAGAAGTGAAGAAGCTGGAAATGTAATAGAGTCCTACAGGACCACAGAAAACGTGGTCCCTTGTGTGGAGCTTCTGTGGAGGGCCAGGGCAAGTGCATCTCCCTCAGTACAGGGGAGGAGTTTTCATGGACTCCTTCCTGGAAAAAAAGAACTTAGGGAAGAGACTGTGTGTTGTTTTGGGGCCACAGAGGACCTGGAAGGTTAGAGAAAAGAAGAGCTAACCTTGGGCGAACTGTGATTTTATGAGTTTTGAATTGGTATTCCTGCAGTTTTCTGCTGTACTGAACTGTGGACTCTGGGTGTTGTTTTTCTTTCGCTGAACTGGTTATTTTCAAAGTAAACTGTTCTTTTCTTTTGGAGCACAACTTTGGTTGGACTTTGTGGTTTTTTGAAGTTAATCCTTGGCCCAGGTTGGTCTTGCAAGTGAGACTGCCCCCAACCCATGGACCTCAGAGAAATGTCCCCCACCCTGGTTGAGTGGTGCCTAGTGGCTCTCCAGGGCTGGAAAAGCAGACCCTAGCACAAGTGGGGTTACGTTGATATAATTTCTACCCTGGTATCGCAGTGTCCCGTTAGTAATCCTCCTTCCACCAGGTCTCGGAGATGCCAATTATATCCACATCTTCATTCAGGCTGGGCATTCTGACTCTCCAGGCTTACAAGTCAGACTTCTAGCTTCACATAAAGACATTTCAAAGTATATTTTTTTTATTTGGGAGTGGATTACTATCACAATGCAAGAAAGGCTGTCTGATGGACTAGTGTGTTTATATTATTTATCTGAATATAGAACATAAGAAAATGCCACACTGGGTCAGACCAAGGGTCCATCAAGCCCAGCATCCTGTTTCCAACAGTGGCCAATCCAGGAAATAAGTACCTGGCAGGATTCCAAAAAGTCAATTGATTCCATGCTGCTTATCCTAGGGACAAGCAATGGATTTTCTTCCAGGATATTGTCCAAACCTTTTTTTAAACCCAACTGCACTAACATCTTTCACCACATCCTCCAGCAATGAATTCAAAAAAGATTCTGAAACAGTTCCAGACATGCACCTGTCAAGAGAGAAAGGTGACTTGACTTCCTCCTCTATCACCTAAATTCAGTTGCAGGCATGAGTCCTGCCCCAGCGAACTCAATTTGTAACCTATCATTAAAATCATCCATTGTACCTGAAGACTGGAGGATAGCAAATGTAACCCCAATATTTAAAAAGGGCTCCAGGGGCGATCCGGGAAACTACAGACCGGTTAGCCTGACTTGAGTGCCAGGAAAAATAGTGGAAAGTGTTCTAAACATCAAAATCACAGAACATATAGAAAGACATGGTTTAATGGAACAAAGTCAGCATGGCTTTACCCAGGGCAAGTCTTGCCTCACAAATCTGCTTCACTTTTTTGAAGGAGTTAATAAACATGTGGATAAAGGTAAACCGGTAGATGTAGTGTACTTGGATTTTCAGAAGGCGTTTGACAAAGTTCCTCATGAGAGGCTTCTAGGAAAAGTAAAAAGTCATGGGATAGCTGGCGATGTCCTTTCGTGGATTGCAAACTGGTTAAATGGACACATAAGTAGCTTGAGTGTATAAGGCTAAAGAGGTTTCCAGGCTTCCTTAAAATAATTAGTAGGTACAGTACAGTTCACCAGATATTGTCTCACAATGAAATAAAGTAAAATGAACACAAGGTTAATAAATGTAGAGAATTTTATAAGTAAAGGTTTTTATTTTTTTTCAGGTAAGAATTAAATTGGCAGATGGAAATAGTAATATCCAGATTCAAAATGTGTAATATCTCAATAGTCAAAAAGATAATCGTAGAACTGGCTACCAGGAAAGAAGTCAGCAAAATATAATAAACAACAGCACATTTTTCAGATAAGTAACCATGTTTTCTCTTACTGTGTTCTTGTATTTCAGTGAATGTGTCTTTTTCTATGTTTTATTTAAGAACGGATTCTTTATGTGCTTTATCTCTTAACAGTGACTCGAGGGAGTTAAAGGATTCTCACTGCAGGTCAGTATTGTTTTGTGTGTAAACTCCTACTCTTTCTATTTCTTTGTCTTTATGTCTGTCTCTTTGTCTTTCTTTCACTTCCTCTTCTTTTACTAACTAATGTCTTTCTCTGCTGGTGCACATTTAGCTTGGTCTCCCTTGACGCAGAAGCTTGGGGATGGGGCTTTAGGACCCCAAGAAGTAGAGAAGCTTTAGATGGAGGGGTCCGAAGCTGAGGTTTGTTGTTAGAGAGCTTTGCAGTACTTACTACACTAACTTTAACAACTGAAAAAGAAAAACAAACTATCCTTTCCCCACGCTCGTTGCCTTCCACTTACTGGATGTATACTCAGTGTGTCCAGGTGGCTAAGTGTACTGATGCTGCTAGCTAAGTAAAAGAAAAGATAATTAAGTATCCGTAACTAAGGGGGTCATTTTCCATAGCTTTCGCACACGAAAGATAGGGGGATCGGGGCGAGTCGGCCCCAGAAGAGGAGGAGTCGGGGCGGCACTGGGGCCGACGCGGCGGAGACATCGCCGGTGGCGAAAGGTAAGGACCCTTATCACTGCCAGTTTCGTGTAGTTATTCGGTGTGAAAGCCGGCGGCCGGCGCACCGCAGTGGTGCGTGGCTGCCGGCTTTCGCAGGCCCGCCCCCCGCTTCACCCCTCCCCACCCCCCGGTACCATGTGATTCTCCCATCCTGTGTCTATGGAAAAATACAGTAGTGCAGTGAGGGGAGGGCCAGGGGGGCCATGGGCCCCCAGGTGCCAGGCTGTAGGAGGTGCGCGGGATAGAAGAAGACGCCCATGGCCGCTGGGGAGCCCATCCTGCCTGGAGACTGAAGAGGAGGAGGCTCGCAGCCATCAAGGGATCCTATCCCACCCAGCGGCAGAAGAGGAGAAGGCCCATGGCTGCTGGGAGAGCCCATCCCACCTGGTGGCAGAAGAGGAGAAGGCCCATGGCTGCTGGGAGAGCCCATCCCACCTGGTGGCAGAAGAGGAGAAGGCCCATGGCTGCTGGGAGAGCCCATCCCACCTGGTGGCAGAAGAGGAGAAGGCCCATGGCCGCTGGGGAGCCCATCCCACCTGGTGGCAGAAGAGGAGAAGGCCCATGGCTGCTGGGAGAGCCCATCCCACCTGGTGGCAGAAGAGGAGAAGGCCCATGGCTGCTGGGAGAGCCCATCCCACCTGGTGGCAGAAGAGGAGAAGGCCCATGGCTGCTGGGAGAGCCCATCCCACCTGGTGGCAGAAGAGGAGAAGGCCCATGGCTGCTGGGAGAGCCCATCCCACCTGGTGGCAGAAGAGGAGAAGGCCCATGGCTGCTGGGAGAGCCCATCCCACCTGGTGGCAGAAGAGGAGGAAGCTTGTAGCCACCTAAAACAGGGGGGCACCGACAGCAGTGAGTCGGGATGTGGCGCACCATGGGGGAAGGTGCAAGCGACTGCCAGTGGACCCAATCTGACCAGCGGCTGAAGAACAGGGAGAGAGGCCATGCAGCCACCAGTGGACCTCATCTAACGGCAGCTGAGCAGAGGACACCCTTCCCCTTGTCTATGCAGGCCTGCTGTATTACAATTTGCAAGAGTAGCACGTTCTGTATGCTGATCTCGCCATGCACATCATCAGCATGGAGGAAGTGCTAGCCCCGCAAATTTTTAATATCACGGGGCCTGCACAGAGGAGGCAGAAGCAGCGATGAGTGAACAACTTCTCTCCAAGAGCCATGCGGCAGCAGCAGCAGCAGCAGAGGACAGAGAGGCTCTGAGGCTGCCGACAAAACAAAGAGAGGGGGGCCTACCTTCGGTGTGTGAATATGTATGAATGGGAGCATGTGTGTGTGTGTGTGTGTGTGTGTGTGCGTGAGAGAATGGGTGCCTGCCTGGGGGTCTGTGTATGTGAGTGAGAATAAATGAGTGCCTCCCTAGGAGTCTCTCTGTGTGTGAGAGAATGAATGGGTGGCTGCCTGGGGGGGTCTGTGTGTGTGTGAGAGAATGAATGGGTGGCTGCCTGGGGGGGGTCTGTGTGTGTGAGAGAGAATGAATGGGTGCCTGCCTGGGGGGTCTGTGTGTGTGTGAGAGAATGAATGGGTGGCTGCCTGGGGGGGGGGGGGGTCTGTGTGTGTGTGAGAGAATGAATGGGTGCCTGCCTGGGAGTCTGTGTGTGTGTGCGTCTGATTATGAATGGGTGCCTGCCTGGGAATCAGTCTGTGTGTATGTGTGAGAGAATGAATGGGTGCCTGCCTGGGAGTCTGTGGTGTGTATGTGTGTGAGAATAAATGGGTGCCTGCCTGGGTGTGTGTGTGAGAGAGAATGAATGAGTGCCTGCCTGGGGTCTGTGTGTGTGAGAATGAATGAGTACCTGCCTGAGGATCAGTCTGTGTGTATGTGTGAGAGAATGAATGGGTGCCTGCCTGGGAATCAGTCTGTGTGTATGTGTGTGAGAATAAATGGGTGCCTGCCTGGGTGTGTGTGTGTGTGTGTGTGTGTGTGAGAGAGAATGAATGAGTGCCTGCCTGGGGGTCTGTGTGTGTGTATGTGTGTGTGAGAATGAATGAGTGCCTGCCTGGGGTCTGTGTGTGAGAGAGAGAATGAATGAGTGCCTGCCTGGGGGTCTGTGTGTGTGTGTGTGTGTGAGAGAGAGAGAGAATGAATGAGTGCCTGCCTGGGTATGTGTGTGTGTGTGTGTGTGTGAGAGAGAATGAATGAGTGCCTGCCTGGGGGTCTGTGTGTGTGAGAATGAATGAGTACCTGCCTGGGGGATGTGTATGTGTGTGTATGTGTGTGAGAATGAATGAGTGCCTGCCTGGGGGTCTGTGTGTGTGTGAGAATGAATGAGTGCCTGCCTGGGTGTGTGTGTGTGTGTGAGAGAGAGAGAATGAATGAGTGCCTGCCTGGGGGTCTGTGTGTGTGAGAATGAATGAGTGCCTGCCTGGGGGTCTGTGTGTGTGTGAGAGAGAGAGAGAATAAATGAGTGCCTGCCTTGGGGTCTGTGTGTGTGAGAATGAATGAGTGGCTGCCTAGGAGTCTGTGTGTGTGTGAGAGAGAATGAACGGGTGCCTGCCTGGGAGTCTGTATATGTGTGTGAGAGAATGAATGGGTGTCTGCCTGGGAGTCTGTGTGTGTGTGAGAGAATGAATGGGTGTCTGCGTGGACGTCTGTATGGGTGACAGCCTATGTGTGTATGTGGGAATCTGGAAGATAAGTTTTTGTGTGTGGGGAGGAGAGGGTCTTAGATCCTGTGTATGAGAGTGTGAGGGTGTGTATGAGAACATGTATGTATGTATGTATGTGTATGTGATACTGTATGTGTGAGAATAAACATGCAAGTGTAAGTGTAAGAGAGATAGAGGATATAGTTTGTGTGTCCCTCTAACCCCCCAATCCTCAACAATCTCAGTGACTGGAAATCAAGAGTTCCCAGGTATGGACAGCAGGGACTTTTTAAAAATCCTTTTTAGTTTTAATTATTGGGTGTTATTCAATATGTGTGCTGTTTTGAAATATTTTATTGGTGCTTGGGAAATTTTAAAAAATGCATATGACTTTAATTAATAGAAGTTAGTCCATTTGTCACTAGTTTTAAAATATTCTTCTATTACTTATAATTGATGCTTTATATTTCTTGATTTTGGAATGGTGGTTCTGTTTTTCCCTTGTTACACGCAGAGTCTGGCTTCTTGGGGTTTCCATTTCAGTTTTTGTCTGCATACTGCTGGTTCTAATTTGTGATCCTTTGTTCTGTGTATGGGGTAGATCTGACCGAGATGAGAGATTCTGCTAGTGTGTAGTGTCTGTGTGGGGATCTGTAGCGATCGGGTTTGTTTTGTTTCCCCAGTAGGTGGTGTATTGGTATTCTAGGGCCCAGTGTCATATTTACAGTGCTGCTTTTTCACAGGTAGGGTTCTTGTCTGAGTTCTTGGTGTTACCACTGTTACGTTACGATATGTTTGCTGTATATATTTTGAGTGTCTTTTTCCTAGGGTTTTGTATTAGTTCATAATGGGTTTGGCAGTGGAAGAGGTTTGTGCTGCCTGTTTGGATGTGGTGTTGTATCTGCTTCTCTTTGTGTTTATCCAATTGCTCCTTTCAACAACCTGAAGAGAAAGAAAACTGGAGTTGGGTAGCAGTGTGATTGCCTGCTGTTTGGCAAACAGTTTAACAGCTGATTGGTTGGTGAGAGACATATACGTACATCATATACCTCCACCCTCCCAACTTTGATGGGTGGAGGGCCCAACAAATTGTATGGATGGAAAGGGGGTCCATGGCTCAAAACGTTTGCTCACCCCTGGCCTAAAATGCCATGGTCTTTCCTTCTCACCTGCGCAGCCCAGAAAAGGAAGTGCTGGGTCTATGCAGGTGGGAAGGAGAGGTCATGCAGTCGTGGCTAGAGAAAAGAACAGCGTGTCCTCTGTGCCTTATTAGCCCTGGGCCTGCAAGGTGCTGGACCTCAGGAGGAGCAACAGCGTGTGCCTCCCCCCTCCACCGCATTTGCAGGAAACAGTGCGGCATCAGCCCCTGTGGCTTCAAGAAAAAGAGGCTGCTGCTAGACTTCTGCTTCTGATGGGAGGAAGTGAATGTGTCTGATGGGGAGGGGGGAGGAACTGAGCATATTTGTGTGTGTGTGTGAGAGAGAAAGAGAGCATATCTGTGTGTATGTGGGAGACAGAGCTTGTCTCTGTGTGCATGTATGTCTGTGAGAGCAGGTCTGTGTGTGTGAGAGCATATCTGTCTCTGTATGTGTGTGAGAGCATGTCTGTGTGTGTGAGAGCATATCTGTTTCTGTGTGTGAGAGAATGTCTGTGTGTGAGAGCATATCTGTCTCTGTATGTGTGTGAAAGCATGTCTGTGTGTGTGAGAGCATATCTGTTTCTGTGTGTGAGAGAATGTCTGTGTGTGTGAGAGCATATCTGTCTCTGTATGTGTGTGAGAGCATGTCTGTGTGTGTGAGAGCATATGTTTGTGTGTGTGAGCATGTCTGTGTGTGTGAGAGCATATTTGTCTGTGTGTGTGTGAGCATGTCTGTGTGTGTGAGAGAGCATATCTCTGTGTGTGTGTGAGCATGTCTGTGTGTGTGTGAGCATGTCTGTGTGTGTGTGAGAGCATATCTGTCTGTGTGTGTGAGCATGTCTGTGTGTGTGAGAGCATATATGTCTCTGTGTGTGTGAGCATGTCTGTGTGTGTGAGAAAGCATATCTGTTTCTGTGTGTGTGTGAGCATGTCTGTGTGTGTGAGAAAGCATATCTGTTTCTGTGTGTGTGAGCATGTCTGTGTGTGTAAGAGAGCATATATGTCTCTGTGTGTGTGTGAGAGCATGTCTGTGTGTGAGAGAGCATATCTGTTTCTGTGTGTGTGAGAGAGTGTTGTGTCCATCGCGGCTGCGGCATCTCCACATCGTCCTCCTACGGCGTCCTCGGACCAACTCGACGCTGCAAGCCGCCATGTTGACCAGATGCCTAAGGGCGCGCATGCGCACGTGGCCTGACTGATATACCGGCGTTGGCGCGTGCCTCAGGGGCGTCCCTCTGAGATGATGTCATCAGCTCCAGATATTTAAGGTCTCAGGTTTTGCTAACAAGACGAGTTAGCAAGGGATTGGTTTACCCGGCTTCCTCCAGGTCGCTGTGGATGGGATTCGCTCTCCGCAACCCTAGCTACTCTGCCTCCTCGGACTTCACTAGAGGTACCTGCTCCTCAGGGGCCTCGCTCTCTTTTTCTTTTCAGGTCGCAGTCAGGAACTGGTACTCGCTCGAGGGCCCACGTCCCGGACCAGCTCCTGAAATACCACTTCTGCTAAGAAGTCATCGCTGCTTACAACATCAGTTTCCATCTCTCTCTCAGAGCTTTCCCTCGGTCCAGGTACTCGCTCCTCGAGGGCCCACGTCCCGGACCAGCTCCTGAAATACCACTTCTGCTAAGAAGTCATCGCTGCTTACAACATCAGTTTCCATCTATCTCTCAGAGCTTTCCCTCGGTCCAGGTACTCGCTCCTCGAGGGCCCACGTCCCGGACTTGTTCCTGGATACCACTTCTGCTAAGAAGTCATCACTGTTTACATCAGTGAGTTTCCATCTATCTCTCAGAGCTTTCCCTCGGTCCAGGTACTTGCTGCTCGAGGGCCTAATGCATACCAACTCCTGGGCTGCCTCAAGAAACTATTATGTGTTACCATCAAGGACTTGTTCCAGAACTCTGCATCCCCTGCCTCTCACTTTCCCTACAGCTCAGCCACCTTGGGATCGCTGTCCCAGTACCTGAGGGACTGCAGCCCAGCCGGGCGCTTCCAGCTCACTACTGCCACCTCTGGTGGTTTAATATACTGTCTAATAAAAGAACTGGTGTGTGTCTGTCTCCTACACTAAGCCTGACCAGTGCTCCCTCTCGGGATCTCCCCCGAGGGCGTGGTCACCTGCCACTGGTCCAAGGATCCACCCACAACTATTCTAAAAAGTAACAGATTGCCATCTCCAACAACTCCGTTAATAACAGATTGCTAATTCCCAGTTTAACAACAGAGCTCTAATAGCAGAGAGCATATCTGTCTCTGTATGAGCATGTCTGTGTGTGTGAGAGAGCATATCTGTCTGTGTGTGTGTGTGAGAGCATGTCTGTGTGTGTGTGAGCATATCTGTCTCTGTATGTGTGTGAGCATGTCTGTGTGTGTGAGAGCACATCTGTCTCTGTGTGTGTGTGAGAGCATGCCTGTGTGTGTGAGAGAGCATATCTGTCTGTGTGTGTGTGTGAGAGCATGTCTGTGTGTGTGTGAGCATATCTGTCTCTGTATGTGTGTGAGCATGTCTGTGTGTGTGAGAGCACATCTGTCTCTGTGTGTGTGTGAGAGCATGTCTGTGTGTGTGTGAGCATATCTGTCTCTGTATGTGTGTGAGCATGTCTGTGTGTGTGAGAGCACATCTGTCTCTGTGTGTGTGAGAGCATGTCTGTGTGTCTGAGAGAGCATATGTGTGTGTGTGTATGTGTGTGTGAGAGATCATGTTCTGTGATTTAGCATGTGTGTATATATAAGAGAGAGGAGAAGACTGTGAGTAACAATTCCTCTCCTCTCCCCTGCTAATCCACAACAATCTCAGGACATCTGGAAGTCAAAAGATCTCAGGTATGGACAGCAGGGGTTTTATCTTTCTTTTAAGTTTTAAGTTTTGGGTGATGTATGTGACTGCTGTTTTGAAATATTTTATTAGTCTTTGGAAAATGTATATGAGTTTTATATTATTGGATGTTATTCTTTTTGTCAGCTGTTTTGAAATATTCTTTTCATTAGGATGGTTTTACTTCTATTGATTTATATTTCCCGATTTTATTGTTTGATGTTTTATGAAGATTTGTAATATTTCTGTTTTTCCATTGTTGCACTGCATAATAGTCTGGCCTGTTACGATTTACAGTTCAGTTTTTGCCTGCATGTTTGTATGACTACTTTATGATCACTTTATTCTGTATTTGCTGAGGGTCTGACTGTGTTCTGCATGTGTGATTGAGGTTATGTATTCTGCTAATATGTCGTGTCTATGTAGGGATATATAGAAGCTTGGATTGTTCTGTTTTCCCAGTAGGAGGTATATTGGTGTTTTAGGGCCTGGTTTAATGTATGCAGGGTCACCTTTTCAGAGGGTTGCAACTGTTTGAGTGCTGGCGGTTGGTGCTGTGTGGACTGGTAGGTTTATTATATTGTAAATGTAATTTAGTTTGCTTTTTGCTTTCTGAGGACCAAGCCCTCAACATGCATTACAATAGTCCTACCATATGTGTTACAAGGTCTTTTGGGCTTTTATGCAGGGTTTTCTGGTTGACACCACAGCTGTGCATGTAAATATAATACACATGCTGTTGTGATATGTTTACTTCAAAAGACTGTACTTTGACTGTGTTTTTTCATGTAAAAACTTTTATTACAAATGCACAATTTGAAATTGTGTGTGGAGAGGGCCATGGTAGGGGCAAGACTGGGCACAAAGCTGTAAGATTCACTTAGGGTGCCTAATACCCTTGCACTGACCCTGATTCATAAAAGAATACAAATTAAATGTAAACAAAAAAAAGCAGAATGAGGAGGGGCCAGCCCAGTAATTGTTTGCACAGGGATGCAGAAAAGTTAGCACTGGCCTTACATGGCGGCGCCCTATGGTGATGCGCTGGCGGGGTTCCCATCCCACCCCAGTGAAGAGATCCCGTGTGGTGATGCGCTGGCGGGGTTCCCATCCCTCCCCATTGAAGAGACCCCTGTGTGGTGATGCGCTGGCGGGGTTCCCATCCCTCCCCAGTGAAGAGACCCCGTGTGGGGATGCGCTGGCGGGGTTCCCATCCCTCCCCAGTGAAGAGACCCCGTGTGGTGATGCGCTGGCGGGGTTCCCATCCCTCCCCATTGAAGAGACCCCCGTGTGGTGATGCGCTGGCGGGGTTCCCATCCCTCCCCAGTGAAGAGACCCCCGTGTGGGGATGCGCTGGCGGGGTTCCCATCCCACCCCAGTGAAGAGACCCCGTGTGGTGATGCGCTGGCGGGGTTCCCATCCCACCCCAGTGAAGAGACCCCGTGTGGTGATGCGCTGGCGGGGTTCCCATCCCTCCCCAGTGAAGAGACCCTGTGTGGTGATGCGCTGGCGGGGTTCCCATCCCTCCCCATTGAAGAGACCCCCGTGTGGTGATGCGCTGGCGGGGTTCCCATCCCACCCCAGTGAAGAGACCCCGTGTGGTGATGCCCTGGCGGGGTTCCCATCCCTCCCCAGTGAAGAGACACCGTGTGGTGATGCGCTGGTAGGTAATGGGAGGAGAAAGTGGGAGCCCTGCAGGAGAGACAACACTGAACACTTTGTGCAAGGAAGTTGCAAATATAAGGTAGCGATGTCTTTTCATGGATTACAAACTGCTTAAAAGACAGGAAACAGAGAGTAGGATTAAATGGACAATTTTCTCAGTGGAAAAGGGTAAACAGTGGAGTACCTCAGGGATCTGTATTGGGACCGGTGCTTTTCAATATATTTATAAATGATCTGGAAAGGAATACGACGAGCGAGGTTATCAAATTTGCGGATGATACAAAATTATTCAGATTAGTTAAATCACAAGCGGATTGTGATACTTTGCAGGAGGACCTTGGAAGATTGGGCATCCAAATGGCAGATGAAATTTAATGTGGACAAGTGAAAGGTGTTGCATATAGGGAAAAATAACCCTTGCTGTAGTTACATGATGTTAGGTTCCATATTAGGAGCTACCACCCAGGAAAAAGATCTAGGCATCATAGTGGATAACACATTGAAATCGTCGGCTCAGTGTGCTGCAGCAGTCAAAAAAGCAAACAGAATGTTAGGAATTATTAGAAAGGGAATGGTGAATAAAACGGAAAATGTCATAATGCCTCTGTATCGCTCCATGGTGAGACCGCACCTTGAATACTGTGTACAATTCTGGTCGCCGCATCTCAAAAAAGATATAATTGCGATGGAGAAGGTACAGAGAAGGGTTACCAAAATGATAAGGGGAATGGAACAACTCCCCTATGAGGAAAGACTAAAGAGGTTAGGGCTGTTCAGCTTGGAGAAGAGACGACTGAGGGGGGATATGATAGAGATGTTTAAAATCATGAGAGGTCTTAACGAGTAGATGTGACTCAGTTATTTACACTTTCAGTTAACAGAAGGATCAGGGGGCACTGCATGAAGTTAGCATGGGGCACATTTAAGACTAATCGGAGAAAATTATTTTTCACTCAGCGCACAAAAAAAGCTCTGGAATTTGTTGCCAGAGGATGTGGTTAGTGCAGTTAGTGTTGCTGGGTTCAAAAAAAGGTTTGGATAAGTTCTTGGAGGAGAAGTCCATTAACGGCTATTAATCAAGTTTACTTAGGGAATAGCCACTGCTATTAATTGCATCAGTAGCATGGGATCTTCTTGGTGTTTGGGTACTTGCCAGGTTCTTGTGGCCTGGTTTGGCCACTGTTGGAAACAGGATGCTGGGCCTGATGGACCCTTGGTCTGACCCAGTATGGGTCAGCTAGCTAAGCTGAGAATTCCACGGTTCAGCTTTATTTTAATGTTTAACTTGCCTTTAAACTTTATTGAGTCAAATACTAATTTTTGCATGCGCACCCGCACACTCTCTCTCTCTCATTCTCAAGCAATCCTGAGTAATTAGTTTCTCCCAGTAAGTGGGCGCTCCAGCAGCGAAGCCTCTCCCCCCCCCGGCTCCCGCCCTCTCACCTCAAGCTGCTTTTCTCCTTCGTGATGTCATCATCCTATCCACGTCATACAAAATAGTACCTGACCTGGGTAAATGTATTATTTAGTACCTCCGCATTTCAATAAAAAGTACTCTTGGGCAGCTAAAGTAGGACGAAAGGGGAATTTAGGAGATTTCTAAAGTGGGGGATAATTTGGACACCCTTACTGGGCTTTGATGCAAGCAAAGGAGGTCGCACGAGCCTGCAGGCTTCTCATCCCCGGGCAAGCGTCCCGTTGCCATGGAGTCGCCATGGCATCTCCGCGGTGACGGTGGCGGAATCTCTGCTCACGGATCTCGTTTAAGCGCCTCGCCCCATTCATTTCAATCGTAAAGGGAACCCCCGCCCCCCACACGGAAATCAATGAAAATAAATCACCACTAACGAGAGCCGCGGTGCATCCCCAGCTCATTCACGCCGCCCCTGCGTCCACTTTTATTAATAAGAAAGAAATTAAAAGCGTTAAAAAAAAAACAACCACCACTGTGCAACTCTGGGAAGAGCTGGTGCCAGGTGCGCCATGAGGAGTCCTGGCTTTACCGAGCTCACGTGGCAGCCTCTGCCCTGGTTGCCACCCGAATCGCCAGATTTTTAACTTCTTAAAGCGCTGACTTTATCTAGCGTGAGCTTAAAAAGTGCCTTCAGGCAGGACCGTGGCCACCCTCTCGCTGACATCATCGCTGTCCTCCGGGAGGACCCCCCTGGGCCTTCCCTTGTACGGCGCCGGGTGCCCCTCCCCGGCCACGTGCGCGGGCTTCACATCGCTCTGCACCCTCCTCCTCCCCCCCCCCCCTGCCTGCTTTATTTCTGCCGCGCGCAGGGACCTCGGCCTTCTCGCGCTCGCAGCCACGAGGCACCCGGGCTCTCCCACCAGCACCGGAGTGACCCGCAGGCTCATACATAGCACGAGAGGCCGCTCCCCGTAAAGAGTTCCAGTCCCGTGCTTGCAAAGCTGCCCTCAATAGCCGCGTTGTAAAGCTCTAGTTACGTATCAGTTAATGGAATAAGTTGCCACGGGGTATTCTAGCTTGCAGTTAAATTAGGAAGATAATTTATCCGACTAACGGGCCGATACAGTATAGTGCGCTCCGGGTTTGGACACACGTTTTCAACGCGCTATTGAAAACGCGCGTCCAACCCCCCGGAAACTAATAGCGCCCGCAACATGCAAATGCACGTTGATGTTATTCCCATGCGATACAGAAAGTAAAATATTTAATTTCGGCCGGCACCGGGGAAGTGTATAGAAAAGCAGAAAAAACTGCTTTCTGTAACCCGCCGACTTAATATCAGAGCAATATTAAGTCGGAGGTTCCAAAATAATAAAAAAAAAAATTTAAAGCGGCCCGTGTAATGGACGCCGGCAAAATTGAGTGACCGTCTTCCAACCCGCTCTCCCGACGAGCGCCCAGGCCTCTCTCCCGGGCGCGTGATTCAGTAAAGATATGCAAATTAGGGCCCACGGTAAAAGGCTCTAGGGACCCTAGCGCGTCCCTAGCGCCTCCTTTTCGACAGAAGCAACGGCTGTCAGCGGGTTTGACAGCCAATGCTCAATTTTACCGGCATCAGTTCTTGAACACGCTGACAGCCACGGGTTCGGAAAACGGACGCTGGCAAAATTGAGCGTCCGTCTTCCAACCCGCGGGCAGATTTAACATTTTTTTTTACATTTTTTTTTATTTTTGGGGCCTCCGACTTAATATCGCTATGATATTAAGTCAGAGGGTGTACAGAAAAGCAGTTTTTTCTGCTTTTCTGTACATCTGCCTCGGGCAGGCGTAACTTTTGCAATAAAGGTGGGGGGGGGGGGGGAATTAGGACCGGGGGGTGGGTTAGTTAGGGGAAGGAAAGGGAAGGTGGGGGGCGCTGGAAAGAAAGTTCCCTCCGAGGCTGCTCCGATTTCGGGAACGGAGGCAGGCTGCGCGGCTCAGCACGCGCAGGCTGCCAATTTTGCGCAGCCTTGCGCGCGCCGACCCCGGATTTTAAAAGATACGCGCGGCTACGCAGTTATCTATTAAAATCCGGCGTACTCTTGTTTGCGCCGGGTGCGCAAACGCGTACTTTTTAAAAATCTGCCCCAAATTGTGCAGCCAAGCTGCACATTTTACTCTCAGAAATTAACGCCCGGCCAAAGGCAGGAGTTAATTTCGGCCAGCACCGGGAAAGTGTACAGAAAGGTCTGTCCCAGTAATCCCTGACGGGCCTTGCAGATTATGAATGCCACACTGGTCCTGAATTTTCAGCTTTTTAGCCAGGAAAGGAGTCGGGTAATGGAAAGCAAAGATGCATGCCCAAGGCACCAGCACACTCCCTATCACAAACTCCAAGCAGGTTGATCATCATGTCAGCCGCAACCCCGACTGCCACCCCACCCGCCAGGGTTGCATTCTGTCGGAGCCCTTTTTATCCATCAGACTGGACATGGCAAACGCAGTTAATGTACAGGCGCTTGGGCCAGTGAAAGTGTGCAGGGCAGCCTGGTGCAGCTCAGCTCCAGGATGTGCAAGTACCAAGTTGGCCAAAAGATCCAGAGGAAGAGGGTACCTATCAGAGATAAAAGGTCAGACTGGGAGTAGCTGACCGCCTTGGGATGCTAAGTCCTGGTCAATACAGAACTTGTAGGACGCTCAGACCAAAATAGCAAGCAAACGTGGATAGAAATGGCCCCTCCGCCATCAGCGACCTGGAAGAATTCATTGAACTATTCGTTGACAGCAAAGAGGGGAATTTCAAACATTGTCATGAAGAGGAGCTGTACAGGACTAGTTCTGCCCAGCACAGCCGCTACAGAGATCAAGAGGGTTACCCAGGCAAACTCAGCACCCAGGGTATGCTCTGGGGTGATACAGATCTTGCTATCCCAGTAATGGTAGAAGAACCCCTGAACAAGCGGCGCCCCCACTGGATGGAGGAGCTGGCAGCGAGAACATTGAAAGCATCGGCACTAAATCCATAGATCTTCCTGCCAGAAGGACGCATTGTCTGTACATCCCTGACGTGTGGAAAGACGACGCACAGCCGGCTGCCGCCCTGGTTTGTGTTGTTGGTCTGGGTGATGGTAACAAGGTGTTAGGAGCGCGGCTCGTCACCCTGACGCCACCCATGCCGACTTCCCAGCGCCGCCGAGCGTGGCCTCTCACGCCACCAGCCTGCTCCTGCCCCAGGCATCCATAGGTGCACGCACACAGCTCCTCCCTTTAAAGGGCCCTCGTCGGGGGGGGGGCCCCTCGATGACGTCATTCAGCCCTTACTATATAAAGGCTCCTCAGACTGTGCTCCAGTGCCTCAGCAACGGGTCTCCTACGCTGGCCGTGCAGTGCTGGTGCTGCTTCCTTCCTGCGGTCCCCAGCTTTACCTCGTCTCCTCGCCTGTCCTTCGTATGACTGCTGGATTTGACCCTTGCCTGGACCTTGACCAGTCTCACCTGCCTCTGACCCTGGATCAACGCCTTCCCTATAGCCACAGAGACTCTCACCTTTGACCTGCTGGCCCCCTAAAACCCCAGGGGAAAGGGGTTGGAATAGGTGACGCTCCCAGTCTGTCTCTTCCCTGCGTGGCTCCGCCAGAGCATACAAGGCCTTTCCCCGTAGGTTGAGCCCATCTCGCCACAGCAGCAAGGGCCCACAGATCTTACACAAGGCTCCCTAAAGCAACATTAGTAAGACAGGCAAGCTCCAGCGCCAGCATAGGGAAACCATTCTGCATACTCTGCACACAGGGAAGTCAGCCTGCGTTATTTATGTGTTCTGCCCCCAGACACAGGAAACCCACGGGCTCTTCCCACTGACTGACAGGGGTCCTTAAGCAATTAACGGATTCTAGATGTGACCTTTCACCACCAATACTTCAGTGCTTATTAAAGAT
The DNA here is from genome assembly GCF_901001135.1 of Rhinatrema bivittatum. Taxonomy (NCBI): domain Eukaryota; kingdom Metazoa; phylum Chordata; class Amphibia; order Gymnophiona; family Rhinatrematidae; genus Rhinatrema; species Rhinatrema bivittatum. The sequence goes on from NC_042622.1 coordinate 8,070,223, forward strand.
TATCTCTTTATCACCAGCCCAGCTGGGATAATTTAATGCTCCAGTAAGCAAATGCTTCATTATTATTCTTATTTTTGTAGAACTCCTGTAATGTACAAATTCTTTTCTACATCTGCTGGTAAAACTGTAAAAGGTCCGTGGAGTGAAACATCTCCACGTGTACTCTGTGGCCGACTCCTTACAGTCACAATTCTCAGAAATCACCTTCAGCCCTCACAACCTGTCGTAATCACTGTGGCCGGTGCAAAATGTTACCTAATGCAGGGTCCCCTGGTCTGGGACCCGCCCTCCCCAGCAAGGTTGGAGGCAGTGTCCACATTAACTCTGAGCTGCCGTCTCTTAGCCCAGTTTCAGGAGGGAGATCTCATGCCAGTGCATCCCCATCCTGATGCATTCTGGGACCTGCAGTGCTGACGTCAATGGGTGGGATCAGACTATACGTCCCACACTGCACTGGGAAGTGGAGAACTCACTGGCTCTGTAACAGACCTGGGCCCCCTCTCATTATTCCTGAGTGCAGCTCCAGTACGAATGCTTTGAAAATCCCCTCAGGCTTGGCGCTTTCTTTGCTGTGACGGGACGGCGAGGCGCTGGCAGAGGAAGGGGCTCGGGAGAGGCTGCCTGCTATTCTGCTCATGGCACGGGCTCCTTTTTTGCTCTTCCCTGGCTTCTTCTGTCTTTCTTTCCTTGGGTTAAAAACCCTGAGTCCGCCCTGGAGCTGTAGAAAGATGATTCTTCTCTGCCCAGTCTCCTAATCTAGGGGATCGCTGAGTCCAGAGAAAGGCAACTGCAGTGCGCCAGGCCTGCTTTTCAGGGCATCCACAAGGAATCTGCATGCACTGCCTCCACTGCGTGCAAATCTCTCCCACATCTCTCGAAAGCCAGGACCAGAGCTGCCAACCCCTGCTGGAGACCCTGATTCTGCTGCTCCAGCCCATCCCAGAACTGTGTCTCTTGCTGCTCCCTGCTGTGTTCCTTCCTGTTTCTGTCCTTACCCTGCTCTGGTATTTGTTTGTTAGAGAGGAAATCTCCAACCTTGCTTTTTTTGAAAAAAAGGATGTAACACAACAGGCAATAAGAGGAAAACAAACAAAGCCCCCTCTTCCGTCTTCCAGCTGAGATCTTAAATCCATTCCTGTAGGCCCTGCCAGGTGCTTGCCGATGTCACAGCGATGGCGCAATGCAGCAGAGTCCTGAGAACCTGTCTCAGTCGCTCCCTATCCAGGAAAAAGCTGCACTTTGCAAATAGAAAAATAAACAAAGCAAACAACAAAAATCCCCCAAGACCACAATTCAGGGAGCAGTGCACCTGCTGAGGAAATGCTACAGTGGGACAGAGAGAGGAAAAAGTAACCTCATCATTACATTGGGGCCTCCTGCCAGCAAGCATGCAGGATGGCACACTCTAATTCCAAAAGATAGCCCGAGTCCCTAACGCCAGAGGATAACCTGAGCCCCTAACGCCAGAGGATACCCCGAGTCCCTAACGCCAGAGGATAACCCGAGTCCCTAACTCCAGAGGATAACCTGAGCCCTAACGCCAGTGGATAACCTGAGCCCTAACGCCAGAGGATACTCTGAGTCCCTAACGCCAGAGGATAACCTGAGCCCCTAACGCCAGAGGATACCCCGAGTCCCTAACGCCAGAGGATAACCCGAGTCCCTAACTCCAGAGGATAACCCGAGCCCTAACGCCAGTGGATAACCTGAGCCCTAACGCCAGAGGATACTCTGAGTCCCTAACGCCAGAGGATAACCTGAGCCCCTAACGCCAGAGGATACCCCGAGTCCCTAACGCCAGAGGATAACCCGAGTCCCTAACTCCAGAGGATAACCTGAGCCCTAACGCCAGTGGATAACCTGAGCCCTAACGCCAGAGGATACTCTGAGTCCCTAACGCCAGAGGATAACCTGAGCCCCTAACGCCAGAGGATACTCTGAGTCCCTAACGCCAGAGGATAACCTGAGCCCTAACGCCAGAGGATAACCTGAGCCCCTAACGCCAGAGGATACCCCGAGTCCCTAACGCCAGAGGATAACCTGAGCCCTAACGCCAGAGGATACCCCGAGTCCCTAACTCCAGAGGATAACCTGAGCCCCTAACGCCAGAGGATACCCCGAGTCCCTAACTCCAGAGGATAACCTGAGCCCCTAACGCCAGAGGATACCCCGAGTCCCTAACGCCAGAGGATAACCCGAGTCCCTAACTCCAGAGGATAACCTGAGCCCTAACGCCAGAGGATAACCTGAGCCCTAACGCCAGAGGATACCCCGAGTCCCTAACGCCAGAGGATAACCTGAGCCCCTAACTCCAGAGGATAACCCGAGCTCCTAACGCCAGAGGATAACCCGAGTCCCTAACTCCAGAGGATAACCTGAGCCCTAACGCCAGTGGATAACCTGAGCCCTAACGCCAGAGGATAACCCGAGTCCCTAACGCCAGAGGATAACCCGAGTCCCTAACGCCAGAGGATAACCCGAGCCCCTAACGCCAGAGGATACCCCGAGCCCCTAACGCCAGAGGATAACCCGAGCCCCTAACGCCAGAGGATAACCTGAGCCCCTAACGCCAGAGGATACCCCGAGTCCCTAACGCCAGAGGATAACCCGACCCCTAACGCCAGAGGATAACCCGACCCCTAACACCAGAGGATAACCTGAGCCCCTAACGCCAGAGGATAACCCGAGCCCCTAACGCCAGAGGATAACCTGAGCCCCTAACGCCAGAGGATAACCCGAGTCCCTAACTCCAGAGGATAACCTGAGCCCTAACGCCAGAGGATAACCCGAGCCCCTAACGCCAGAGGATAACCCGACCCCTAACGCCAGAGGATAACCTGAGCCCCTAACGCCAGAGGATAACCTGAGCCCTAACGCCAGAGGATAACCTGAGCCCCTAACGCCAGAGGATAACCCGACCCCTAACGCCAGAGGATAACCTGAGCCCCTAACGCCAGAGGATAACCCGAGTCCCTAACTCCAGAGGATAACCTGAGCCCTAACGCCAGAGGATACCCCGAGTCCCTAACGCCAGAGGATAACCCGACCCCTATCACCAGAGGATAACCTGAGCCCCTAACACCAGAGGATAACCTGAGCCCCTAACGCCAGAGGATAACCCGAGTCCCTAACGCCAGAGGATAACCCGAGTCCCTAACGCCAGAGGATAACCTGAGCCCTAACGCCAGAGGATACCCCGAGTCCCTAACGCCAGAGGATAACCCGACCCCTATCACCAGAGGATAACCTGAGCCCCTAACGCCAGAGGATAACCTGAGCCCTAACGCCAGAGGATAACCTGAGCCCCTAACGCCAGAGGATAACCTGAGCCCTAACGCCAGAGGATAACCTGAGCCCCTAACGCCAGAGGATAACCTGAGCCCCTAACACCAGAGGATACCCCGAGTCCCTAACTCCAGAGGATAACCCGACCCCTATCACCAGAGGATAACCTGAGCCCCTAACACCAGAGGATAACCTGAGCCCCTAACGCCAGAGGATAACCCGAGCCCCTAACGCCAGAGGATAACCTGAGCCCTAACGCCAGAGGATAACCTGAGCCCCTAACACCAGAGGATAACCTGAGCCCCTAACGCCAGAGGATAACCTGAGCCCCTAACACCAGAGGATACTCTGAGTCCCTAACACCAGAGGATAACCTGAGCCCCTAACGCCAGAGGATACTCTGAGTCCCTAACACCAGAGGATAACCTGAGCCCCTAACACCAGAGGATACTCTGAGTCCCTAACACCAGAGGATAACCTGAGCCCCTAACGCCAGAGGATAACCCGAGCCCCTAACGCCAGAGGATAACCTGAGCCCCTAACGCCAGAGGATACTCTGAGTCCCTAACACCAGAGGATAACCTGAGCCCCTAACGCCAGAGGATAACCCGAGCCCCTAACGCCAGAGGATAACCCGAGCCCCTAACGCCAGAGGATAACCCGAGCCCCTAACACCAGAGGATAACCTGAGCCCCTAACACCAGAGGATACTCTGAGTCCCTAACACCAGAGGATAACCTGAGCCCCTAACACCAGAGGATACTCTGAGTCCCTAACACCAGAGGATAACCTGAGCCCTAACACCAGAGGATAACCTGAGCCCCTAACACCAGAGGATAACCTGAGCCCCTAACGCCAGAGGATACTCTGAGTCCCTAACACCAGAGGATAACCTGAGCCCCTAACACCAGAGGATAACCTGAGCCCCTAACGCCAGAGGATAACCTGAGCCCCTAACACCAGAGGATACTCTGAGTCCCTAACACCAGAGGATAACCTGAGCCCCTAACACCAGAGGATACTCTGAGTCCCTAACACCAGAGGATAACCTGAGCCCCTAACACCAGAGGATAACCTGAGCCCCTAACACCAGAGGATACTCTGAGTCCCTAACACCAGAGGATAACCTGAGCCCTAACACCAGAGGATAACCTGAGCCCCTAACACCAGAGGATAACCTGAGCCCCTAACACCAGAGGATAACCTGAGCCCCTAACGCCAGAGGATAACCTGAGCCCCTAACGCCAGAGGATACTCTGAGTCCCTAACACCAGAGGATAACCTGAGCCCCTAACACCAGAGGATAACCTGAGCCCCTAACGCCAGAGGATAACCTGAGCCCCTAACACCAGAGGATACTCTGAGTCCCTAACACCAGAGGATAACCTGAGCCCCTAACACCAGAGGATACTCTGAGTCCCTAACACCAGAGGATAACCTGAGCCCCTAACACCAGAGGATAACCTGAGCCCCTAACGCCAGAGGATAACCTGAGCTCCTAACACCAGAGGATAACCCGAGCCCCTAACGCCAGAGGATACTCTGAGTCCCTAACACCAGAGGATAACCCGAGCCCCTAACGCCAGAGGATAACCTGAGCCCCTAACACCAGAGGATACTCTGAGTCCCTAACACCAGAGGATACTCTGAGTCCCTAACACCAGAGGATAACCTGAGCCCTAACGCCAGAGGATAACCTGAGCCCCTAACACCAGAGGATAACCTGAGCCCCTAACGCCAGAGGATAACCTGAGCCCCTAACACCAGAGGATACTCTGAGTCCCTAACACCAGAGGATAACCTGAGCCCCTAACGCCAGAGGATACTCTGAGTCCCTAACACCAGAGGATAACCTGAGCCCCTAACACCAGAGGATACTCTGAGTCCCTAACACCAGAGGATAACCTGAGCCCCTAACGCCAGAGGATAACCCGAGCCCCTAACGCCAGAGGATAACCCGAGCCCCTAACGCCAGAGGATAACCTGAGCCCCTAACACCAGAGGATACTCTGAGTCCCTAACACCAGAGGATAACCTGAGCCCCTAACGCCAGAGGATAACCTGAGCCCCTAACACCAGAGGATAACCTGAGCCCCTAACCCCAGAGGATACTCTGAGTCCCTAACGCCAGAGGATACTCTGAGTCCCTAACACCAGAGGATAACCTGAGCCCTAACACCAGAGGATAACCTGAGCCCCTAACGCCAGAGGATAACCTGAGCCCCTAACGCCAGAGGATAACCCGAGCCCCTAATGCCAGAGGATAACCCGAGCCCCTAACACCAGAGGATAACCTGAGCCCCTAACACCAGAGGATACTCTGAGTCCCTAACACCAGAGGATAACCTGAGCCCCTAACACCAGAGGATACTCTGAGTCCCTAACACCAGAGGATAACCTGAGCCCTAACACCAGAGGATAACCTGAGCCCCTAACACCAGAGGATAACCTGAGCCCCTAACACCAGAGGATACTCTGAGTCCCTAACGCCAGAGGATACTCTGAGTCCCTAACACCAGAGGATAACCTGAGCCCCTAACACCAGAGGATAACCTGAGCCCCTAACGCCAGAGGATAACCTGAGCCCCTAACACCAGAGGATACTCTGAGTCCCTAACGCCAGAGGATAACCTGAGCCCCTAACACCAGAGGATACTCTGAGTCCCTAACACCAGAGGATAACCTGAGCCCCTAACACCAGAGGATACTCTGAGTCCCTAACACCAGAGGATAACCTGAGCCCCTAACACCAGAGGATACTCTGAGTCCCTAACACCAGAGGATAACCTGAGCCCCTAACACCAGAGGATACTCTGAGTCCCTAACACCAGAGGATAACCTGAGCCCCTAACACCAGAGGATACTCTGAGTCCCTAACACCAGAGGATAACCTGAGCCCCTAACACCAGAGGATACTCTGAGTCCCTAACGCCAGAGGATAACCTGAGCCCCTAACACCAGAGGATACTCTGAGTCCCTAACACCAGAGGATAACCTGAGCCCCTAACACCAGAGGATACTCTGAGTCCCTAACACCAGAGGATAACCTGAGCCCCTAACACCAGAGGATAACCTGAGCCCCTAACGCCAGAGGATAACCTGAGCCCCTAACACCAGAGGATACTCTGAGTCCCTAACACCAGAGGATACTCTGAGTCCCTAACACCAGAGGATAACCTGAGCCCCTAACACCAGAGGATAACCTGAGCCCCTAACGCCAGAGGATACTCTGAGTCCCTAACACCAGAGGATAACCTGAGCCCCTAACACCAGAGGATAACCTGAGCCCCTAACGCCAGAGGATAACCTGAGCTCCTAACACCAGAGGATACTCTGAGTCCCTAACACCAGAGGATAACCTGAGCCCCTAACACCAGAGGATACTCTGAGTCCCTAACACCAGAGGATAACCTGAGCCCCTAACACCAGAGGATACTCTGAGTCCCTAACACCAGAGGATAACCTGAGCCCCTAACACCAGAGGATACTCTGAGTCCCTAACACCAGAGGATAACCTGAGCCCCTAACACCAGAGGATAACCTGAGCCCCTAACGCCAGAGGATAACCTGAGCCCCTAACACCAGAGGATAACCTGAGCCCCTAATGCCAGAGGATAACCTGAGCCCCTAACACCAGAGGATACTCTGAGTCCCTAACACCAGAGGATAACCTGAGCCCCTAACGCCAGAGGATAACCTGAGCCCCTAACACCAGAGGATACTCTGAGTCCCTAACACCAGAGGATAACCTGAGTCCCTAACACCAGAGGATAACCTGAGCCCCTAACACCAGAGGATACTCTGAGTCCCTAACGCCAGAGGATACTCTGAGTCCCTAACACCAGAGGATAACCTGAGCCCCTAACACCAGAGGATAACCTGAGCCCCTAACACCAGAGGATAACCTGAGTCCCTAACGCCAGAGGATAACCCGAGTCCCTAACGCCAGAGGATAACCTGAGCCCCTAATGCCAGAGGATAAAGCAGGAATGAGAGAAAGGGAGGATAGAGAAAGAGGAATGAATGAAAGCAAGAATGAGAAAGAAGAGGGAGGGAGATCAGGAAGGAGAGAGAAAGAAGGGAGGAAGAGTAGGAATTAGAAAGGAGGAGGGAGGTAGAAAAGGTACAGAGAAGGGCGACCAAAATGATAAAGGGGATGGATCAGCTCCCCTATGAGGAAAGGCTGAAGAGGTTAGGGCTGTTCAGCTTGGAGAAGAGACAGATGAGGGGGGATATGATAGAGGTGTTTAAAATCATGAGAAGTCTTGAACGGGTAAATGTGAATCTGTTATTTACACTTTCAGATAATAGAAGGACTAGGGGGCACTCCATGAAGTTAGCATGGGGCACATTTAAGACTAATCGGAGAAAGTTCTTTTTCATTCAATGCACAATAAGCTCTGGAATTCATTACCAGAAGATGTGGTGAAAGCTATTATTGTAAATTGGTTTAAAAGCGGTTTGGATAAGTTTCTGGAGGAAAAGTCCATAAACCAGTATTAGCCATGTAGACTTGAAGCAGTCACTGCTTTTCCCTGGTTATGAGCATACTTTGGGATCCTGCCGGGAGGGAGGGAGAGCAGGGATATGAGGGATGGGGACTGGCTCCACTTCCTCTCTGGCTGCTCATGGTCCCTCCTCCCTCTCATTCCTGCTCTCCCTTCCTCTCTCTCTGCTTCCCACATCCAATCTGTTCAGTGGGGCCTGGGCTGCTCTTTCTTTGTGCAGGGACTCGGGGCTGAGGTTGGGGATGCACTGGGGGGAGGGTGACACCTAATGGCTGGATTTAGGGCCTCTCAAGGTGCCCTGGTGCCTGCGGCTGCAGTGAGGGTGCTAGGGGAGGGGGAAGGATATAGAAGAGGGGAAAGCCCCCGCGGAGTTGTGAACGAAGGCTCCTGGGGGGCTGGAGCTGAGCAACCTTTGGTTGTTGCTTTTTTATTTAAAATGTGTAACTCGCTTTCCCACGAATGGCGCCCCAGGCAAGGAACAGAAATTCCACTTTCAGATCATCACAAGTCTCTCAGAGACCCTCGCAGGCAGATTAAAGAAATTACCGTACAAAAGAGCGTTCTCAGGTACCAAAAAGCCAACATTAAAAGGAAGAAGAAGAGTACTCCTGTCACAAAACTCAGCCAGAGGAACTGCCAGAGCCCTTCCCCTCAGCCCCCCCCAAAAAAGGGGGTTAAGTGGCCGAGTTGAAAGTCCGCAGCTTTGCTTTCAGAAGCCAGGTTGGCTCTGCAGTGTCCGAAAAGCCCCTGGCTGTCCCTGGGGAGGGGAAGTGCCTCTTGGACCTCTTCCTCGCTGTGAATCAGGCTGAGGGTTTCACGATTGCTTTCCAGGGCTAAGTTTGTTTTACTTGGAATGGTTCTCATGCTCGGGACAGTCCTGAGCCGGGGGTGGCAGAGAGAGGAAGCGGAGCAACAGCAACTGAAGCTACACTGAGAAGGAAACGGAGCCGGCGTCACAGGAGCCGCAGGTGATCCTGCAAGAACTGGGCTGAGGTTCAGGGAAAGCCCCCGGGGCCCGGGAGCAGCCTCAGCTGCGCGCCGCAGGACTCCCAGCACTCGTGCACCGCAGGACTCCCAGCTCTCGTGCACCAAGCACTCGTGCACCGCAGGACTCCCAGCACTCGTGCACCCAGAACTCGTGCACCGCAGGACTCCCAGCACTCGTGCACCGCAGGACTCCCAGCACTCGTGCACCCAGCACTCGTGCACCGCAGGACTCCCAGCTCTCGTGCACCAAGCACTCGTGCACCGCAGGACTCCCAGCACTCGTGCACCGCAGGACTCCCAGCACTCGTGCACCCAGCACTCGTGCACCGCAGGACTCCCAGCTCTCGTGCACCAAGCACTCGTGCACCGCAGGACTCCCAGCACAAAGGAAGAGCGGGATCTGGGGGTGGTTGTTGCTGATGATTTTACGGTGCCCAAACAGGTGAATAAGGCGATGGTAAAAGCCAGAAAGCTGCTTGGCCACACAGGGAGAGGAAAGGTCAGCAGAGAAAGGGAAGTGATATTGCCCCTGTGTAGGTCCCTGGTGAGACCTCACTTGGGATACTGAGTACAGATCTGGAGACCTCACCTGCAAAAGGAAACATTACAGGACAAAAACTCGGAGCTTTGAAGAGGGACAGGACATGTCTTAGTTTCATGGGATTTCTCTGAGGGACAGAGCTGAAAAATCGGTGCATGGGGGTAACTTGCTGAGGCAGCTGTTACTACCCTCAACCAATGAGCCTTTACGCTATTGATGTAACGCCAACTCTGTTCTCTGCTTTAACAGGGAATTGGATTCGGACAGCAACCGACAAGGGCCCTGACTTTTACAGCCTGGGAAAGTGATAAGTAATGGGGGTGACCTACACAGCGCAGCAGATACTACCATAAGCTTGCTGGGCAGACTGGATGGAGCCGACATTTCCATGTTTCTGTGTTGATCCCAGAATGATGGCGAATCCCATGTATGCATGCGTGTACTGAAGCATGGGTCTGATCTTGTCGGGAGCGAAGGTTTATAGATGGCTTTTGTTTTAGGGTGTCTGAAGAAAATGTGATTCTAGTTTCAAATTAAAACAGCATATTTGTGGTTTGGGAATTTCCAAATATTTTATTTATTTATTTATTTATTTATTTATTTATTTCTTTCTTTCTTTCTTTTGTATACCGACATTCGATCGAGATATCACATCGGTTTCCAGATAACTAAAGGAATAGGGTGATAACAGCCCTATTTTACATTATAACATGGTATTAAATAGATATAAGAATATTTTACATTATAACATGGTAATAAATATAACAAGAATATTTTACATTATAACATGGTAATAAATATAACAAGTTGTAACAGAACTAACAGGAGTACATGGAACATTAGACTATAGTATATAACATATGTACATAAATGGCTTGTTGATGAGGATAAATTATGGTAAGGAGAGCAGGGAGTGTAGAGGGGGGAGGGGAGAGAAAGGGATGTGTGGGAAGAAGGTAGTGATAGGGAGGGAAAGGGTGGTGGGAGATGCTTGTGTAGGGAGGGAAAGGGTGGTGGGAGATGCTTGTGTAGGGAGGGAAAGGTGTGGGGCGAGATGCTTGTGGAGGGGGCATGGAGTGGATGGTGCGATTGGGCGGGTTATGTGTCGGGTGGGAAAGCTTTTAAAAATACCCTGATTCAGTCTTAAAGTGCTTGGCAGATGCCCTTCACCAGCTTGTGGATTCCCCGTTCTCTCCACACCTGCCCATTACCTGCTCTGACCAGCCTTTTCCTTAAAGAGAGAGAATTTTCACGTGCAAAACCCAAAAACCTTTAATGTCAGCTAGGACTGGGCAGAAACATTCCCCAGCCGGCAGGGCTTGGGATCCTAAACCCATCAGCAAAGGGTTTCCCCGTGGAGTAAAATCCCTGGGAATGGGTCACTCATGCACCAGTGGAAGAAGGTGCGCTTGGCTGGGCACATTTTCGGGTTAGCGTGCATTTGTATACCGTTAGCTTACAAAAGCAAATCTCACTTAACCATACACAGATGTGTGATAAAAATGTAATTTCTAATTAAGAAGAATGGCCACCGTATGGCACAATGAAAGTCGCATCATGCTGGGGCTATAGGCTGCTCATTCCAGTGCACTCGTTTTAATCATCAGCCATTCGAAAACTAGCGTGAAGACATTCAAACCCACCTCGTGCACAGCCCACATTCCCCTTCATTTAAAGATGTATTGGATCAGCACATAAAACATGAGTTCTCATATGCAATAAATTATATGTCCAGTAAGGGCATCACACAGCATTCCCTTTTGTCTTTGCAAGGATTACGCTTAAGTGCTTCTGGACTTATTATATATTGCATATGAGAACTCATATTTTATGAGCATATACAATATATCTTTAAAAAAAGGGGGAATTTGGGCTGTGCACGAGGTGGGTTTGAATGTGTTCACTCTAGTTTTAGAATGGCTGATGATTAAAACGAGTGCATTGGAATGGGCAGTTTGTAGCCCAGCACGATGTGTGTTACGATGCTGCTCGCGGGCCCCAGCCATGAGCGGCCGCGCCTCTCTTCTATAGTAAAGAGCCCGCGGCCCTGTCTGATGATGGCTCCTGTTCGGCCTTATAAAAGGGCTCTTCAGCAGATCCTTGTTGCCTTCGCAAGAAGCCTGTTTCTTTCTGGATTCCTGGTTTCCATCTCACCCTTCCAGGAGGCTTCTGAGGTCCATCGTCTCTCCTTCAAGCTCCTTGTTCTACACGGGAGCTCCCTTGTCTTCGTCCGTGGGCACACTCTCTTTCCTGAATAGGGAACGATCCCAAGTGCTCCCAACAATGTGCCTTTCATTGTGCTACATGGTGGTCATTCTTCTTAATTAGAAATTACATTTTTTCACACACCTGTGTGTGGTTAAGTGAGATTTGTTTTTATTGGTTTGTATTATTCTTACACTTCTGGGTTTTTGATTCTTAACTTTACCATAGGCTTGCTGCATTGGAAGTTAACTCTTGCTGTAGCTCATGAGTTAATAGACTTCAGCACAGGCCTTTTACTCATATCTTACTTCATTGTGCCTGAGGCGGTCACGGTCTGATTTACTATTCCACGTTCACAGGGGTCTTCTTCCTAAACCTAATAATCGAGCGAGCGCCTTCCCAGATTCTAGATACCATTGTTCCAGATGTGGCTGCAGGGTGAGCCTGAGGGAGGACCTCTGTGTCCTGATGCATTCCAGCACCACCAGCAGAGGGCGGCAGTGGGGATCTCAGGAGCTGGCGTGGGAGCTCTCCTTCAGATTCAGAAACCTCCTTGTATTAGGGTCTGAATTACAGGGGAAAGCCAAGTCCTACGCCATCTCCTGAAAACTGCGGATGGGTGATTAAAAGGATACAGTAGCTGTACACTGTGGTCAACAGTGCAAGCTCTTCGGATGGACTCTGGAAGTCAATGACATATGAAAGAAGAAAATAAAACACATTTCAAGGATTAGATTCTAAGAGAGCTGGAAGAGAATTGCTGATGCCCTCGCCTGCTTGTTATTTGTACTCTGTGCAGACTCCTTGCTTGCTTGCAATGTGTGTATTCAGATTACATGTTATATTGGGGCATGAATGTATAATATGACTGGAGTTTAGCAGATAGTGTCATTTGTCAATTTGCTGATATTTCTGCTCTGCCTTAGGATTTGAGAGGCAGACGTGTACATAACCACTTTACCTTTGCTGACCGCTGAGTCTATTATAAGATTGTCTCCCGTGTCAGGGGCAGCTCAAGGCTACCTGCCGCCTGAGGGAAGGGATGACATGGCACCCCCACCCCCCATCTCTCCTCCCTTCAGCTGCCGCCGGCCTGGGTTGGCTGCCGTGGTAGGGGCAGGCAGTGTGAGGCGGACGTCACAGCAGCGTTCTGAAAGAGATATTTTTTACTGCCTCAAAATTCTGCCCCTGGAAGCAGCTGCCTCACCCTGCTTCAATATAAAACCACTCCTTTCCTGTGTATTCCACTTTGGTATGTGATTATAGTCTATTAAGAAACATACAAACATGACGGCAGGAAAAGACTGCACGGCCCATACATCCAATTAATTTAGCTTTATAATTCCCATCACTTCCTTAGAATAGAAACATAGAAACATGATGGCAGGAAAAGACCGCATGGCCCATCCAGTCTGCCCATCCATCCAATTAATTTGACTTTATAATTCCCATCACTTCCTTAGAATAGAAACATAGAAACATGACGGCAGGAAAAGACCGCATGGCCCATCCAGTCTGCCCATCCATCCAATTAATTTAGCTTTATAATTCCCAACACTTCCTTAGAACAGAAACATAGAAACATGACGGCAGGAAAAGACCCCATGGCCCATCCAGTCTGCCCATCCATCCAATTAATTTAGCTTTATAATTCCCAACACTTCCTTAGAACAGAAACATAGAAACATGACGGCAGGAAAAGACCCCATGGCCCATCCAGTCTGCCCATCCATCCAATTAATTTAGCTTTATAATTCCCATCACTTCCTTAGAATAGAAACATAGAAACATGACGGCAGGAAAAGACCCCATGGCCCATCCAGTCTGCCCATCCCCCCAATTAATTTAGCTTTATAATTCCCATCACTTCCTTAGAATAGAAACATAGAAACATGACGGCAGGAAAAGACCCCATGGCCCATCCAGTCTGCCCATCCACCCAATTAACAGGTCGATACAGTAAAGTGTGCTCCGTCGGAGCGCACTGTCAGCCTGCTCTGGACGCGTGTTTTCCCTTACCCCTTATTCAGTAAGGGGAGGAAAACACGCGGCCCACCCGCGGCACCTAATAGCGCCCTCAACATGCAAATGCATGTTGATGGCCCTATTAGGTATGCGCGCGGGATACAGAAAGTAAAACGTGCAGCCAAGCCGCACAGTTTACTTTAAGAAATTAGCGCCGACCCAAAGGTCAGCGCTAATTTCTTCCGGCGCCAGGAAAGTGCACAGAAAAGCAGTAAAAACTGCTTTTCTGTGCACCCTCCGACTTAATATCATAGCGATATTAAGTCGGAGGTCCCCAAAAGTAAAAAAAAATAAAAAAAAAAAATTTGAATTCGGCCCGCGGCTGTCGGGCCGAAAACCGGACGCTAAATTTTGCCGGCGTCCGGTTTCCGAGCCCGTGGCTGTCAGCGGGCTCGAGAACCGACGCCGGCAAAATTGAGCGTCGGCTGTCAAACCCGCTGACAGCCGCCGCTCCAGGCCAAAAGGAGGCGCTAGGGATGCGCTAATGTCCCTAGCGCCTCCTTTCCCTCGTTTGCACCGCGTCGCTTAATTTGCATGCTGGAGCAAACTGGATAGCTCGCACCGGCAAAGGGCCGGTGCGTGCACCGGGAGAGCGGGCGCTCGTCCGCTCTCCCGCGGTTTTACAGTATCGGGCTGTAATTTAGCTTTACAATTCCCATCACTTCCTTAGAATAGAAACATAGAAACATGACAGCAGGAAAAGACCCCATGGCCCATCCAGTCTGCCCATCCATCCAATTAATTTAGCTTTATAATTCCCATCACTTCCTTAGAATAGAAACATAGAAACATGACAGCAGGAAAAGACCCCATGGCCCATCCAGTCTGCCCATCCATCCAATTAATTTAGCTTTATAATTCCCATCACTTCCTTAGAATAGAAACATAGAAACATGACGGCAGGAAAAGACCCCATGGCCCATCCAGTCTGCCCATCCCCCCAATTAATTTAGCTTTATAATTCCCATCACTTCCTTAGAATAGAAACATAGAAACATGACGGCAGGAAAAGACCACATGGCCCATCCAGTCTGCCCAACCATCCTATTCATTTAGCTTTATAATTCCCATCACTTCCTTAGAATAGAAACATAGAAACATGACGGCAGGAAAAGACCACATGGCCCATCCAGTCTGCCCATCCCCCCAATTAATTTAGCTTTATAATTCCCATCACTTCCTTAGAATAGAAACATGACGGCAGGAAAAGACCGCATGGCCCATCCAGTCTGCCCATACATCCAATTAATTTAGCTTTATAATTCCCATCACTTCCTTAGAATAGAAACATAGAAACATGACGGCAGGAAAAGACCACATTTATTTATTTATTTATTTATTTAAAATTTTTATATACCGGCATTCATGATACAATCACATCATGCCGGTTTACATAGAACAGGGGTGTACAAAGAACAAATGAGTAACCTTTTAGTGAGGAGGAAGCAGTTACAAATAACAAGGTACTAGAACTGGGAGTAGAGAAGAAAGGGAGAGGATAACATTAGATAAAGATATTTACATTAAATTAACATTTTTACAATGGGAGGTAGTTCAACAGGCTGCAAGGGTTAATCAGTGTCCGGGAATGCTTTTTTGAACAGCCAGGTCTTAAGTCTTTTCCTGAAGATTGGGAGGCTGGGTTCTTGTCTGAGGTCTGGTGGGATGGAGTTCCATAAAAGGGGGCCGGCTGTTGAGAAGGCCCGATCTCTTAGAGTGATGTGTTTAGTAGTTTTGGCTGGGGGTACTTGGAGGGATCCTCTGAGTGCGTCTCTGGTTGGTCTGGAGGAGTTATACTTTTGGAAAGGGATTTGTAAGTCGAGTGGGGGGGGGGGTGTTGATGAATGGTTTTATGTATTATGGAAAGAGATTTGTAGAGGATTCTAAAATGAATCGGCAACCAATGGAGATCTTTTAGGATTGGAGTAATATGGTCCTTCCTCCTGGAATTTGTCAGTAATCTTGCCGTAGCGTATTGTAACATCTGTAGGGGTTTAGTGTAGGAGGAGGGTAGGCCCAGAAGGATAGAGTTACAGTAGTCGATCTTAGAGAAAATGACAGCTTGAAGGATGGTTCTGAAATCTTGAGTGTGGAAGAGTGGTCTAATTCTTTTCAGAACTTGAAGTTTATAGAAACAATCTTTGGTGGTTCTGTTGATGGAAGCTTTAAGGCCCATCCAGTCTGCCCAACCATCCTATTTTCTCAGTGGGAGGGAGTGGGCAGTGGAATGCCTCAGGGATCTGTATTGGGACCCTTACTTTTCAATATATTTATAAATAATCTGGAAAGAAATACAACGAGTGAGATTATCAAATTTGCAGATGATACAAAATTATTCAGAGTAGTTAAATCACAAGCAGATTGTGATAAATTGCAGGAAGACCTTGTGAGACTGGAAAATTGGGCATCCAAATGGCAGATGAAATTTAATGTGGATAAGTGCAAGGTGATGCATATAGAGAAAAATAACCCATGCTATGATTACACAATGTTGGGTTCCATATTAGGTGCTACAACCCAAGAAAGAGATCTAGGCGTCATAGTGGATAACACATTGAAACACATCGGTTCAGTGTGCTGCGGCAGTCAAAAAAGCAAACAGAATGTTGGGAATTATTAGAAAGGGAATGGTGAATAAAACGGAAAATGTCATAATGCCTCTGTATCACTCCATGGTGAGACCGCACCTTGAATACTGTGTACAATTCTGGTCGCCGCATCTCAAAAAAGATATAATTGCGATGGAGAAGGTACAGAGAAGGGCAACCAAAATGATAAGGGGATGGAACAGCTTCCCTATGAGGAAAGACTAAAGAGGTTAGGACTTTTCAGCTTGGAGAAGAGATGGCTGAGGGGGGATATGATAGAGGTGTTTAAGATCATGAGAGGTCTAGAACGGGTAGATGTGAATCGGTTATTTACTCTTTCGGACAGTAGAAAGACTAGGGGGCACTCCATGAAGTTATCATGGGGCACATTTAAAACTAATCGGAGAAAGTTCTTTTTTACTCAACGCACAATTAAACTCTGGAATTTGTTGCCAGAGGATGTGGTTAGTGCAGTTAGTATAGCTGTGTTTAAAAAAGGATTGGATAAGTTCTTGGCGGAGAAGTCCATTACCTGCTATTAAGTTCACTTAGAGAATAGCCACTGCCATTAGCAATGGTAACATGGAATAGACTTAGGGGCGGATTTTCAGAGCCCTGCTCGCCTAAATCTGCCCAAAACCGGGCGGATTTAGGCGAGCAGGGCCCTGCGCGCCGGTGAGCCTATTTTACATAGGCCTACCGGCGCGCGCAGAGCCCCGGGACTCGCGTAAGTCCCGGGGTTCTCCGAGGGGGGCGTGTCGGGGGCGGGCCCGGTCGTCGTGGCGTTAGGGGGCGTGTCGGCAGCGTTTTGGGGGCGGGTACGGGGGCGTGGCTACGGCCCAGGGCGGTCCGGGGGCGTGGCCGCACCCTCCGTACCCGCCCCCAGGTCGCGTCCCGGCGCGCAACAGGCCCGCTGGCACGCGGGGATTTACTTCTCCCTCCGGGAGGCGTAAATCCCCGGAGAAAGGTAAGGGGGGGGGGTGTAGACAGGGCCGGGCGGGTGGGTTAGGTAGAGGAAGGGAGGGGACGGTGAGGGGAGGGCGTTAGAGGATTCCCTCCAAGGCCGCTCCGATTTCGGAGCGGCCTTGGAGGGAATGGGGGTAGGCTGCGCGGCTCGGCGCGCGCCGGCTATACAAAATCCATAGCCTTGCGCGCGCCGATCCAGAATTTTAGTGGATACGCGCAGCTCCGCGCGTATCCACTAAAATCCAGCGTACTTTTGCTTGCGCCTGATGCGCCAGCAAAAGTACGCCTATTCGCGTTTTTTGAAAATCTACCCCTTAGTTTTTGGGTAACTGCCAGGTTTTTATGGCCTGGATTGGCCACTGTTGGAAACAGGATGCTGGGCTTGATGGACCCTTGGTCTGAACCAATATGGCAGGTTCTTATGTTCTTATGTTCTTATTAATTTAAGAACATTTAGCTTTATAATTCCCATCACTTCCTTAGAATAGAAACATAGAAACATGAGGGCAGGAAAAGACCACATGGCCCATCCAGTCTGCCTATCCATGCAATTAATTTAGCTTTATAATTCCCATCACTTCCTTAGAATAGAAACATGACGGCAGGAAAAGACCACATGGCCCATCCAGTCTGCCCATCCATCCAATTAATTTAGCTTTATAATTCCCATCACTTCCTTAGAATAGAAACATAGAAACATGACGGCAGGAAAAGACCGCATGGCCCATCCAGTCTGCCTATCCATCCAATTAATTTAGCTTTATAATTCCCATCACTTCCTTAGAACAGAAACATAGAAACATGACGGCAGGAAAAGACCACATGGCCCATCCAGTCTGCCCATCCATCCAATTAATTTAGCTTTATAATTCCCATCACTTCCTTAGAATAGAAACATGACGGCAGGAAAAGACCGCATGGCCCATCCAGTCTGCCCATCCCCCCAATTAATTTAGCTTTATAATTCCCATCTCTTCCTTAGAATAGAAACATAGAAACATGACGGCAGGAAAAGACCACATGGCCCATCCAGTCTGCCCATCCATCCAATTAATTTAGCTTTATAATTCCCATCACTTCCTTAGAGTCCCTTGCTTGTATTGACCAGTTCTGAAGTTTTGATCCCTGGTAACTTTATGAGGAAGAATAGACAATAAGTAGTTTTGGCTCATAAAACCAACACATTTCTTTCTTTTCAGAAACTAATCATATCATGATGTAAAATATAATTTCTACATATCCTCAGACTACTTTGGATTACAAAATGTCTGGCAAAATTAGTTAAAGACAAAAGTTGAAAGTTGCTGAAGTTACTTCCTAGCAAAGCAGTTAATCTCGTCCAGGGGTAGCCAACTTTTACCAGCCCATTTTCGTTAGGGCGAGGAGGCACATCCTGAAGTGCAAAGTCTGTGACAAGGACAGAACAGGAAAGCGTGGGACATGCTCTGTGTCTGGAGCAGCTCTGAACGCTCATGCAGTACTCGCTCCTCTCATTCTCATGCAGTACTCGCTCCTCTCATTCTCAAGCAGTACTCGCTCCTCTCATTCTCATGCAGTACTCGCTCCTCTCATTCTCATGCAGTCGCTCCTCTCATTCTCATGCAGTACACGCTCCTCTCATTCTCATGCAGTCGCTTCTCTCATTCTCATGCAGTACTCGCTCCTCTCATTCTCATGCAGTACTCACTCCTCTCATTCTCATGCAGTCGCTCCTCTCATTCTCATGCAGTACTCGCTCTTCTCATTCTCATGCAGTACTCGCTCCTCTCATTCTCATGAAGTCGCTCCTCTCATTCTCATGCAGTACTCACTCCTCTCATTCTCATGCAGTACTCGCTCCTCTCATACTCATGCAGTACTCGCTCCTCTCATTCTCATGCAGTCGCTCCTCTCATTCTCATGCAGTACTCGCTTCTCTCATTCTCATGCAGTCGCTCCTCTCATTCTCATGCAGTACTCACTCCTCTCATTCTCATGCAGTACTCGCTCCTCTCATACTCATGCAGTACTCGCTCCTCTCATTCTCATGCAGTACTCGCTCCCAGACCTTCCTCTCCTCTCACTCCCACTCCATCTTTCCATGCATTTTGTGGCTGCATCCGTACAGAGGGGTCTGACTGGGCTGTGGCCCTTCGGGATGCTGAGCTACGCTCTGGCCCTCTCCAGCCGGCCCATGGCTGAAGTGCTTCACTCTTTCCCTGCCAGGAAGGCGCCAGGCCTGGCGGCTCCAGCATTCCCGTCTCTTTCTTCTGGAGTGGGAGCACGGAGGAGCTCACAGCACCGACGATCCTCCTCGCTCACAGCGCTGCCTCCCTGCAAATGTTTCTTATTTCTAAGCAGGAGTTTGTGGGGAAGATTTTTCCACTTCCTTAGCTCCTTTCTGTAAGCTCCCTGGATGACTCTGGGGACTCCCCGCTGCCTGCTTTACGGTGCACCCTCAGTGCCAGTCATTGGTCAGCTGGGGTCATCTCCTCCATGGTGTATTCAGGCCAGACCTACATCCCTGAGCCATAGGGCCCGACCCCATAAATAATCTAAGTACATGCAAATGGGAGGGTGAAATTTCTAGCTGTCTCAGTCACGCACAGGGAAGACGAGAGCCCCCCACCTCCATGGCAGACGCTGGGCTGCGGCCCTGCCCAGCCCGGCTGGGGGATCGCAGGCTGGAATTTGCTTTGGCTTTCTCTCCTGTTCAGAAGTGTGCTGGGGGTAAGGGGAGCAGCTGGTTCTAATATTCCTCTCCTCCCATCCCGCGTCTTTCTCAGGCTCCGTACAGTGCGTCGGCTTGCTGAATGCATTGAATTAAAAGCTTGTATTCTGCCCACGAGACATTTAAAAAAGACAATTCATGTCTCTCCTGTGACAGGCAGAAACCAGAGAGAGCTTGAAGGGAAAGACACACTTACAGCTCAACAGTGAATACCCCGAGACGCATACCAGCCCTGCCCTCTACTCCAGATCACAGGTCAACACAGAAAGGTAAAATATAACAGGAAAGACTGTAAAACCAATCTACTAAGAGCAATCATCTTCATGCTACAACACCATCATAATCACTTCATCCCAGGCTTTACCCCTCACTCCCTCACAGCTAAGGATCCTCTGTGCTTATCCCAGGCTTTACCCCTCACTCCCCCACAGCTAAGGATCCTCTGTGCGTATCCCCAGGCTTTACCCCTCACTCCCCCACAGCTAAGGATCCTCTGTGCTTATCCCAGCCTTTACCCCTCACTCCCCCACAGCTAAGGATCCTCTGTGCTTATCCCAGGCTTTACCCCTCACTCCCCCACAGCTAAGGATCCTCTGTGCTTATCCCAGGCTTTACCCCTCACTCCCTCACAGCTAAGGATCCTCTGTGCTTATCCCAGGCTTTACCCCCTCACTCCCTCACAGCTAAGGATCCTCTGTGCTTATCCCAGGTTTTACCCCTCACTCCCCCACAGCTAAGGATCCTCTGTGCTTATCCCAGGCTTTACCCCTCACTCCCTCACAGCTAAGGATCCTCTGTGCTTATCCCAGGCTTTACCTCTCACTCCCTCACAGCTAAGGATCCTCTGTGCTTATCCCAGGCTTTACCCCTCACTCCCCCACAGCTAAGGATCCTCTGTGCTTATCCCAGGCTTTACCCCTCACTCCCCCACAGCTAAGGATCCTCTGTGCTTATCCCAGGCTTTACCCCTCACTCCCTCACAGCTAAGTATCCTCTGTGCTTATCCCAGGCTTTACCTCTCACTCCCTCACAGCTAAGGATCCTCTGTGCTTATCCCAGGCTTTATCTCTCACTCCCTCACAGCTAAGGATCCTCTGTGCTTATCCCAGGCTTTACCCCTCACTCCCTCACAGCTAAGGATCCTCTGTGCTTATCCCAGGCTTTACCCTCTCACTCCCCCACAGCTAAGGATCCTCTGTGCTTATCCCAGGCTTTATCTCTCACTCCCTCACAGCTAAGGATCCTCTGTGCTTATCCCAGGCTTTACCCCTCACTCCCCCACAGCTAAGGATCCTCTGTACTTATCCCAGGCTTTACTCCTCACTCCCTCACAGCTAAGGATCCTCTGTGCTTATCCCAGGCTTTACCTCTCACTCCCCCACAGCTAAGGATCCTCTGTGCTTATCCCAGGCTTTATCTCTCACTCCCTCACAGCTAAGGATCCTCTGTGCTTATCCCAGGCTTTACCCCTCACTCCCTCACAGCTAAGGATCCTCTGTGCTTATCCCAGGCTTTACCCCTCACTCCCTCACAGCTAAGGATCCTCTGTGCTTATCCCAGGCTTTACCCCTCACTCCCTCACAGCTAAGGATCCTCTGTGCTTATCCCAGGCTTTACCCCTCACTCCCTCATAGCTAAGGATCCTCTGTGCTTATCCCAGGCTTTACCCCTCACTCCCCACAGCTAAGGATCCTCTGTGCTTATCCCAGCCTTTACCTCTCACTCCCTCACAGCTAAGGATCCTCTGTGCTTATCCCAGGCTTTACCCCTCACTCCCTCACTGCTAAGTATCCTCTGTGCTTATCCCAGGCTTTACCTCTCACTCCCTCACAGCTAAGGATCCTCTGTGCTTATCCCAGGCTTTATCTCTCACTCCCTCACAGCTAAGGATCCTCTGTGCTTATCCCAGGCTTTACCCCTCACTCCCTCACAGCTAAGGATCCTCTGTGCTTATCCCAGGCTTTACCCCTCACTCCCTCACTGCTAAGTATCCTCTGTGCTTATCCCAGGCTTTACCCCTCACTCCCCCACAGCTAAGGATCCTCTGTGCTTATCCCAGGCTTTACCTCTCACTCCCTCAGAGCTAAGGATCCTCTGTGCTTATCCCAGGCTTTATCTCTCACTCCCTCACAGCTAAGGATCCTCTGTGCTTATCCCAGGCTTTACCTCTCACTCCCCCACAGCTAAGGATCCTCTGTGCTTATCCCAGGCTTTACCTCTCACTCCCCCACAGCTAAGGATCCTCTGTGCTTATCCCAGGCTTTACCCCTCACTCCCTCACAGCTAAGGATCCTCTGTGCTTATCCCAGGCTTTACCTCTCACTCCCCCACATCTAAGGATCCTCTGTGCTTATCCCAGGCTTTACCCCTCACTCCCTCACAGCTAAGGATCCTCTGTGCTTATCCCAGGCTTTACCTCTCACTCCCTCACAGCTAAGGATCCTCTGTGCTTATCCCAGGCTTTACCTCTCACTCCCTCACAGCTAAGGATCCTCTGTGCTTATCCCAGGCTTTATCTCTCACTCCCTCACAGCTAAGGATCCTCTGTGCTTATCCCAGGCTTTACCCCTCACTCCCTCACAGCTAAGGATCCTCTGTGCTTATCCCAGGCTTTACCTCTCACTCCCTCACAGCTAAGGATCCTCTGTGCTTATCCCAGGCTTTATCTCTCACTCCCTCACAGCTAAGGATCCTCTGTGCTTATCCCAGGCTTTTACCCCTCTCTCCCCCACAGCTAAGGATCCTCTGTGCTTATCCCAGGCTTTACCTCTCACTCCCTCACAGCTAAGGATCCTCTGTGCTTATCCCAGGCTTTACCTCTCACTCCCCCACAGCTAAGGATCCTCTGTGCTTATCTCAGGCTTTACCCCTCACTCCCTCACAGCTAAGGATCCTCTGTGCTTATCCCAGGCTTTACCTCTCACTCCCTCACAGCTAAGGATCCTCTGTGCTTATCCCAGGCTTTAACCTCTCACTCCCCCCACAGCTAAGGATCCTCTGTGCTTATCTCAGGCTTTACCCCTCACTCCCTCACAACTAAGGATCCTCTGTGCTTATCCCAGGCTTTACCTCTCACTCCCTCACAGCTAAGGATCCTCTGTGCTTATCCCAGGCTTTACCTCTCACTCCCTCACAGCTAAGGATCCTCTGTGCTTATCCCAGCTTTACCTCTCACAGCTAAGGATCCTCTGTGCTTATCCCAGGCTTTACCCCTCACTCCCTCACAGCTAAGGATCCTCTGTGCTTATCCCAGGCTTTACCCCTCACTCCCTCACAGCTAAGGATCCTCTGTGCTTATCTCAGGCTTTACCCCCCTCACTCCCTCACAGCTAAGGATCCTCTGTGCTTATCCCAGGCTTTACCCCCTCACTCCCTCACAGCTAAGGATCCTCTGTGCTTATCCAGGCTGTTATCCCTCACTTCCCCACAGCTAAGGATCCTCTGTGCTTATCCCAGGCTTTACCCCTCACTCCCTCACAGCTAAGGATCCTCTGTGCTTATCCCAGGCTTTACCCCTCACTCCCTCACAGCTAAGGATCCTCTGTGCTTATCTCAGGCTTTACCCCTCACTCCCTCATAGCTAAGGATCCTCTGTGCTTATCCCAGGCTTTACCCCTCACGCCCTCACAGCTAAGGATCCTCTGTGCTTATCTCAGGCTTTACCCCTCACTCCCTCACAGCTAAGGATCCTCTGTGCTTATCCCAGGCTTTGCCTCTCACTCCCTCACAGCTAAGGATCCTCTGTGCTTATCCCAGACTTTGCCTCTCACTCCCTCACAGCTAAGGATCCTCTGTGCTTATCCCAGGCTTTAGCTCTCACTTCCTCACAGCTAAGGATCCTCTGTGCTTATCCCAGGCTTTACCCCTCACTCCCTCACAGCTAAGGATCCTCTGTGCTTATCCCAGGCTTTACCCCTCACTCCCCCACAGCTAAGGATCCTCTGTGCTTATCCCAGGCTTTACCTCTCACTTCCTCACAGCTAAGGATCCTCTGTGCTTATCCCAGGCTTTACCTCTCACTTCCTCACAGCTAAGGATCCTCTGTGCTTATCTCAGGCTTTACCTCTCACTTCCTCACAGCTAAGGATCCTCTGTGCTTATCCCAGGCTTTACCTCTCACTCCCCACAGCTAAGGATCCTCTGTGCTTATCCCAGGCTTTACCTCTCACTCCCTCACAGCTAAGGATCCTCTGTGCTTATCTCAGGCTTTACCCCTCACTCCCCCACAGCTAAGGATCCTCCGTGCTTATCCCCAGGCTTTACCCCTCACTGCCCCACAGCTAAGGATCCTCTGTGCTTATCCCAGGCTTTACCCCTCACTCCCTCACAGCTAAGGATCCTCTGTGCTTATCCCAGGCTTTGCCTCTCACTCCCTCACAGCTAAGGATCCTCCTGGTGCTTATCCCAGGCTTTACCCCCTCACTCCCCTCACAGCTAAGGATCCTCTGTGCTTATCTCAGGCTTTACCCCTCACTCCCTAACAGCTAAGGATCCTCTGTGCTTATCTCAGGCTTTACCCCTCACTCCCTCACAGCTAAGGATCCTCCGTGCTTATCCCAGGCTTTACCCCTCACTCCCTCACAGCTAAGGATCCTCTGTGCTTATCTCAGGCTTTACCCCTCACTCCCTCACAGCTAAGGATCCTCTGCGCTTATCTCAGGCTTTACCCCTCACTCCCTCACAGCTAAGGATCCTCCGTGCTTATCCCATGCTTTTACCCCTCACTCCCTCACAGCTAAGGATCCTCTGTGCTTATCCCCAGCCTTTACCTCTCACTCCCCTCACAGCTAAGGATCCTCTGTGCTTATCCCAGGCTTTACCCCTCACTCCCTCACAGCTAAGGACCCTCTGTGCTTATCCCAGGCTTTACCCCTCACTCCCCCACAGCTAAGGATCCTCTGTGCTTATCCCAGGCTTTACCCTCACTCCCCCACAGCTAAGGATCCTCTGTGCTTATCCCACGCTTTACCCCTCACTCCCTCACAGCTAAGGATCCTCTGTGCTTATCCCAGGCTTTACCTCTCACTCCCTCACAGCTAAGGATCCTCTGTGCTTATCCCAGGCTTTACCCCTCACTCCCCCACAGCTAAGTATCCTCTGTGCTTATCCCAGGCTTTACCCCTCACTCCCTCACAGCTAAGGATCCTCTGTGCTTATCCCAGGCTTTACCCCTCACAGCTAAGGATCCTCCGTGCTTATCCC